>NW_027014058.1:0-14478 GCF_036934945.1 Oncorhynchus masou masou | reverse complement strand
ATTAAAACAGCCTTGATACTGCTGGTCGTTGTCTCCTTTATTAAAACAGCCTTGGTACTGCTGGTCGTTGTCTCCATGATTAAAACAGCCTTGATACTGCTGGTCGTTGTCTCCTTGATTAAAACAGCCTTGGTACTGCTGGTCGTTGTCTCCATGATTAAAGCAGCCTTGATACTGCTGGTCGTTGTCTCCTTGATTAAAACAGCCTTGGTACTGCTGGTCGTTGTCTCCATGATTAAAACAGCCTTGGTACTGCTGGTCGTTGTCTCCATGTTTAAAACAGCCTTGATACTGCTGGTCGTTGTCTCCATGTTTAAAACAGCCTTGGTACTGCTGGTCGTTGTCTCCATGATTAAAACAGCCTTGATACTGCTGGTCGTTGTCTCCATGATTAAAACAGCCTTGGTACTGCTGGTCGTTGTCTCCATGATTAAAACAGCCTTGATACTGCTGGTCGTTGTCTCCATAATTAAAACAGCCTTGGTACTGCTGGTCGTTGTCTCCATGATTAAAACAGCCTGGGTACTGCTGGTCGTTGTCTCCTTGATTAAAACAGCCTTGATACTGCTGGTCGTTGTCTCCATGTTTAAAACAGCCTTGATACTGCTGGTCGTTGTCTCCATGTTTAAAACAGCCTTGGTACTGCTGGTCGTTTTCTCCATGATTAAAACAGCCTTGGTACTGCTGGTCGTTGTCTCCATGATTAAAACAGCCTTGGTACTGCTGGTCGTTGTCTCCATGATTAAAACAGCCTTGGTACTGCTGGTCGTTGTCTCCATGATTAAAACAGCCTTGGTACTGCTGGTCGTTGTCTCCATGATTAAAACAGCCTTGGTACTGCTGGTCGTTGTCTCCATGTTTAAAACAGCCTTGGTACTGCTGGTCGTTGTCTCCATAATTAAAACAGCCTTGATACTGCTGGTCGTTGTCTCCATGATTAAAACAGCCTTGATACTGCTGGTCGTTGTCTCCATGATTAAAACAGCCTGGGTACTGCTGGTCGTTGTCTCCATGTTTAAAACAGCCTTGGTACTGCTGGTCGTTGTCTCCATGATTAAAACAGCCTTGATACTGCTGGTCGTTGTCTCCTTGATTAAAACAGCCTTGGTACTGCTGGTCGTTGTCTCCATGTTTAAAACAGCCTTGGTACTGCTGGTCGTTGTCTCCATGTTTAAAACAGCCTTGATACTGCTGGTCGTTGTCTCCATGATTAAAACAGCCTTTGTACTGCTGGTCGTTGTCTCCTTGATTAAAACAGCCTTGATACTGCTGGTCGTTGTCTCCATGTTTAAAACAGCCTTGGTACTGCTGGTCGTTGTCTCCATGATTAAAACAGCCTTGGTACTGCTGGTCGTTGTCTCCATGTTTAAAACAGCCTTGGTACTGCTGGTCGTTGTCTCCATGTTTAAAACAGCCTTGGTACTGCTGGTCGTTGTCTCCATGTTTAAAACAGCCTTGGTACTGCTGGTCGTTGTCTCCATGATTAAAACAGCCTTGGTACTGCTGGTCGTTGTCTCCATGATTAAAACAGCCTTGGTACTGCTGGTCGTTGTCTCCATGATTAAAACAGCCTTGGTACTGCTGGTCGTTGTCTCCATGTTTAAAACAGCCTTGGTACTGCTGGTCGTTGTCTCCATGTTTAAAACAGCCTTGGTACTGCTGGTCGTTGTCTCCTTGATTAAAACAGCCTTGGTACTGCTGGTCGTTGTCTCCATGTTTAAAACAGCCTTGGTACTGCTGGTCGTTGTCTCCATGTTTAAAACAGCCTTGGTACTGCTGGTCGTTGTCTCCATGTTTAAAACAGCCTTGGTACTGCTGGTCGTTGTCTCCATGTTTAAAACAGCCTTGGTACTGCTGGTCGTTGTCTCCATGTTTAAAACAGCCTTGATACTGCTGGTCGTTGTCTCCGTGATTAAAACAGCCTTGATACTGCTGGTCGTTGTCTCCATGATTAAAACAGCCTTGATACTGCTGGTCGTTGTCTCCATGATTAAAACAGCCTTGGTACTGCTGGACGTTGTCTCCATGTTTAAAACAGCCTTGGTACTGCTGGTCGTTGTCTCCATGATTAAAACAGCCTTGATACTGCTGGTCGTTGTCTCCATGATTAAAACAGCCTTGATACTGCTGGTCGTTGTCTCCATGTTTAAAACAGCCTTGGTACTGCTGGTCGTTGTCTCCATGATTAAAACAGCCTTGGCACTGCTGGTCGTTGTCTCCATGATTAAAACAGCCTTGATACTGCTGTTCGTTGTCTCCATGTTTAAAACAGCCTTGGTACTGCTGGTCGTTGTCTCCATGTTTAAAACAGCCTTGATACTGCTGGTCGTTGTCTCCATGATTAAAACAGCCTTGGTACTGCTGGTCGTTGTCTCCATGTTTAAAACAGCCTTGGTACTGCTGGTCGTTGTCTCCATGTTTAAAACAGCCTTGGTACTGCTGGTCGTTGTCTCCATGATTAAAACAGCCTTGGTACTGCTGGTCGTTGTCTCCATGATTAAAACAGCCTTGGTACTGCTGGTCGTTGTCTCCATGTTTAAAACAGCCTTGGTACTTGCTGCTGTCGTTGTCTCCATGTTTAAAACAGCCTTGATACTGCTGGTCGTTGTCTCCATGATTAAAACAGCCTTGGTACTGCTGGTCGTTGTCTCCATGATTAAAACAGCCTTGGTACTGCTGGTCGTTGTCTCCATGATTAAAACAGCCTTGGTACTGCTGGTCGTTGTCTCCATGATTAAAACAGCCTTGGTACTGCTGGTCGTTGTCTCCATGATTAAAACAGCCTTGGTACTGCTGGTCGTTGTCTCCATGATTAAAACAGCCTTGGTACTGCTGGTCGTTGTCTCCATGATTAAAACAGCCTTGGTACTGCTGGTCGTTGTCTCCATGTTTAAAACAGCCTTGGTACTGTTTTAGTTGTCTCCATGATTAAAACAGCCTTGGTCTGTTGTCTCCATGATTAAAACAGCCTTGGTACTGCTGGTCGTTGTCTCCATGATTAAAACAGCCTTGGTAATAAAACAGCCTTGGTACTGCTGGTCGTTGTCTCCATGTTAAACAGCCTTGGTACTGCTGGTCGTTGTCTCCATGTTTAAAACAGCCTTGGTACTGCTGGTCGTTGTCTCCATGTTTAAAACAGCCTTGATACTGCTGGTCGTTGTCTCCATGATTAAAACAGCCTTTGTACTGCTGGTCGTTGTCTCCCATGATTAAAACAGCCTTGGTACTGCTGGTCGTTGTCTCCATGTTTAAAACAGCCTTGATACTGCTGGTCGTTGTCTCCATGATTAAAACAGCCTTGGTACTGCTGGTCGTTGTCTCCATGTTTAAAACAGCCTTGGTACTGCTGGTCGTTGTCTCCATGTTTAAAACAGCCTTGGTACTGCTGGTCGTTGTCTCCTTGTTTAAAACAGCCTTGGTACTGCTGGTCGTTGTCTCCATGATTAAAACAGCCTTGTACTGCTGATTAAAACAGTCTTTGTACTGTTGTTGTCTCCATGATTAAAACAGCCTTGGTACTGCTGGTCGTTGTCTCCATAATTAAAACAGCCTTGATACTGCTGGTCGTTGTCTCCATGATTAAAACAGCCTTGGTACTGCTGGTCGTTGTCTCCATGATTAAAACAGCCTTGGTACTGCTGGTCGTTGTCTCCATGTTTAAAACAGCCTTGGTACTGCTGGTCGTTGTCTCCATGTTTAAAACAGCCTTGGTACTGCTGGTCGTTGTCTCCATGTTTAAAACAGCCTTGATACTGCTGGTCGTTGTCTCCATGTTTTAAACAGCCTTGGTACTGCTGGTCGTTGTCTCCATGTTTTAAACAGCCTTGGTACTGCTGGTCGTTGTCTCCATGTTTAAAACAGCCTTGGTACTGCTGGTCGTTGTCTCCATGATTAAAACAGCCTTGGTACTGCTGGTCGTTGTCTCCATGATTAAAACAGCCTTGATACTGCTGGTCGTGTCTCCATGATTAAAACAGCCTTGGTACTGCTGGTCGTTGTCTCCATGATTAAAACAGCCTTGGTACTGCTGGTCGTTGTCTCCATGTTTAAAACAGCCTTGGTACTGCTGGTCGTTGTCTCCATGTTTAAAACAGCCTTGATACTGCTGGTCATTGTCTCCATGTTTAAAACAGCCTTGGTACTGCTGGTCGTTGTCTCCATGTTTAAAACAGCCTTGATACTGCTGGTCGTTGTCTCCATGTTTAAAACAGCCTTGATACTGCTGGTCGTGTCTCCATGATTAAAACTGCCTTGGTACTGCTGGTCGTTGTCTCCATGATTAAAACAGCCTTGATACTGCTGGTCGTTGTCTCCATGTTTAAAACAGCCTTGGTACTGCTGGTCGTTGTCTCCATGTTTAAAACAGCCTTGATACTGCTGGTCGTTGTCTCCATGTTTAAAACAGCCTTGATACTGCTGGTCGTTGTCTCCATGTTTAAAACAGCCTTGGTACTGCTGGTCGTTGTCTCCATGTTTAAAACAGCCTTGATACTGCTGGTCGTTGTCTCCATGTTTAAAACAGCCTTGGTACTGCTGGTCGTTGTCTCCTTGTTAAAACAGCCTTGGTACTGCTGGTCGTTGTCTCCTTGATTAAAACAGCCTTGATACTGCTGGTCGTTGTCTCCTTGATTAAAACAGCCTTGTACTGCTGGTCATGATTAAAACAGCCTTGATGCTGCTGGTCGTTGTCTCCATGTTTAAAACAGCCTTGATACTGCTGGTTGTTGTCTCCATGTTTAAAACAGCCTTGGTACTGCTGGTCGTTGTCTCCATGATTAAAACAGCCTTGGTACTGCTGGTCGTTGTCTCCATAATTAAAACAGCCTTGGTACTGCTGGTCGTTGTCTCCATGATTAAAACAGCCTTGGTACTGCTGGTCGTTGTCTCCATGTTTAAAACAGCCTTGATACTGCTGGTCGTTGTCTCCATGTTTAAAACAGCCTTGATACTGGTCGTTGTCTCCATGATTAAAACAGCCTTGGTACTGCTGGTCGTTGTCTCCATGTTTAAAACAGCCTTGGTACTGCTGGTCGTTGTTTCCATGATTAAAACAGCCTTGGTACTGCTGGTCGTTGTCTCCATGTTTAAAACAGCCTTGGTACTGCTGGTCGTTGTCTCCATTATTAAAACAGCCTTGATACTGCTGGTCGTTGTCTCCATGATTAAAACTGCCTTGGTACTGCTAGTCGTTGTCTCCATGTTTAAAACAGCCTTGATACTGCTGGTCGTTGTCTCCATGATTAAAACAGCCTTGGTACTGCTGGTCGTTGTCTCCATGATTAAAACAGCCTTGATACAACCAGAGATCTCCATGAACTATAACAGAACCGGCTGTAATCCTGTTTTCTCACTGGGGAGTCGTGGTGGCTGGCACCTGTAGCTGTGTGGCCTGGGGGTCGTTAGACCTTATCCAGTACTGCACTAAACGTTTCATTGCAATGGGAGGACATTGGGGTCTGGAGTTACTCTTGGCAGTCTTGCTCCCATTGTCAGACAACGCTACTTTTATTCTAAACTGTTTCATTACAATGATATCACCACAGGGGTTGGAGTTACTCCCTTGGCAGTCTACCATAAAACAACTACTCTACAGCCCTGTGTCAGACCAACGCAACTTTTCTATTCTGCACTATATTACCATAAAACAATCAAAGGATATCACCATAAAACAACTTACTCTACAGCCCTGTGTCTATATTACCATAAAACAACTACTCTACTGCCCTGTGTCTATATTACCACAAAACAACTACTCTACTGCCCTGTGTCTATATTACCATAAAACAACTACTATACTGCACAAAACAACACTGTGTCTATATTACCACAAAACAACTTCTCTACTGCCCTGTCTATATTACCACAAAACAACTACTCTACTGCCCTGTCTATATTACCACAAAACAACTACTCTACTGCCCTGTGTCTATATTACCATAAAACAACTACTCTACTGCCCTGTGTTTATATTACCATAAAACAACTACTCTACTGCCCTGTCTATATTACCACAAAACAACTACTCTACTGCCCTGTGTCTATATTACCACAAAACAACTACTCTACTGCCCTGTCTATATTACCATAAAACAACTACTCTACTGGCCTGTGTCTATATTACCATAAAACAACTACTCTACTGCCCTGTTTATATTACCATAAAACAACTACTCTACTGCCCTGTCTATATTACCATAAAACAACTACTCTACTGCCCTGTGTCTATATTACCATAAAACAACTGCTCTACAGCCCTGTGTCTATATTACCATAAAACAACTAATCTACAGCCCTGTGTCTATATTACCACAAAACAACTACTCTACTGCCCTGTGTCTATATTACCATAAATTAACTACTCTACTGCCCTGTGTCTATATATTACCATAAATTAACTACTCTACTGCCCTGTGTCTATATTACCATAAAACAACTACTCTACAGCCCTGTGTCTATATTACCATAAAACAACTACTCTACAGCCCTGTGTCTATATTACCATAAATTATCTACTCTACTGCCCTGTGTCTATATTACTAACAAAACAACTTCTCTACTGCCCTGTGTCTATATACCATAAAACAACTACTCTACTGCCCTGTGTCTATATTACCATAAAACAACTACTCTACTGCCCTGTGTCTATATTACCATAAAACAACTACTCTACTGCCCTGTGTCTATATTACCATAAAACAACTACTCTACTGCCCTGTGTCTATATTACCATAAAACAACTACTCTACTGCCCTGTGTCTATATTACCATAAATTAACTACTCTACTGCCCTGTGTCTATATTACCATAAAACAACTACTCTACTGCCCTGTGTTTATATTACCATAAAACAACTACTCTACTGCCCTGTGTCTATATTACCATAAAACAACTACTCTACTGCCCTGTGTCTATATTACCATAAAACAACTACTCTACAGCCCTGTGTCTATATTACCATAAAACAACTACTCTACTGCCCTGTGTCTATATTACCATAAAACAACTACTCTACTGCCCTGTGTCTATATTACCATAAAACAACTACTCTACTGCCCTGTGTCTATATTACCACAAAACAACTAATCTACAGCCCTGTGTCTATATTACCATAAAATATTACATAAATTAACTACTCTACTGCCCTGTGTCTATATTACCATAAAACAACTACTCTACTGCCCTGTGTCTATATTACCATAAAACAACTACTCTACTGCACTGTGTCTATATTACCATAAAACAACTACTCTACTGCCCTGTCTATATTACCACAAAACAACTACTCTACTGCCCTGTGTCTATATTACCACAAAACAACTACTCTACTGCCCTGTGTCTATATTACCATAAAACAACTACTCTACTGCCCTGTCTCTATATTACCATAAAACAACTACTCTACTGCCCTGTCTATATTACCATAAAACAACTACTCTACTGCCCTGTCTATATTACCACAAAACAACTACTCTACTGCCCTGTCTATATTACCACAAAACAACTACTCTACAGCCCTGTGTCTATATTACCATAAAACAACTACTCTACTGCCCTGTCTATATTACCATAAAACAACTACTCTACTGCCCTGTCTATATTACCACAAAACAACTACTCTACTGCCCTGTGTCTATATTACCATAAAACAACTACTCTACTGCCCTGTGTCTATATTACCATAAAACAACTACTCTACTGCCCTGTGTCTATATTACCATAAAACAACTACTCTACTGCCCTGTGTCTATATTACCATAAAACAACTACTATACTGCACTGTGTCTATATTTCCATAAAACAACTACTCTACTGCCCTGTGTCTATATTACCATAAAACAACTACTATACTGCCCTGTCTGTATTACCATAAAACAACTACTCTACTGCCCTGTCTATATTACCATAAAACAACTACTCTACTGCCCTGTGTCTATATTACCATAAAACAACTACTATACTGCCCTGTGTCTATATTACCATAAAACAACTACTCCTACTGCCCTGTGTCTATATTACCATAAAACAACTACTATACTCTACACTGTGTCTATATTACCATAAAACAACTACTATACACCCTGTCTATATTACCATAAAACAACTACTATACTGCCCTGTCTATATTACCATAAAACAACTACTATACTGCCCTGTGTCTATATTACCATAAAACAACTACTCTACTGCCCTGTGTCTATATACCATAAAACAACTACTCTACTGCACTGTGTCTATATTACCATAAAACAACTACTATACTGCCCTGTCTATATTACCATAAAACAACTACTATACTGCCCTGTGTCTATATTACCATAAAACAACTACTATACTGCCCTGTGTCTATATTACCATAAAACAACTACTCTACTGCCCCTGTCTATATTACCATAAAACAACTACTATACTGCCCTGTGTCTATTTACCATAAAACAACTACTCTACTGCCCTGTGTCTATATTACCATAAAACAACTACTCTACTGCACTGTGTCTATATTACCATAAAACAACTACTCTACTGCCCTGTCTATATTACCATAAAACAACTACTCTACTGCCCTGTCTATATTACCATAAAACAACTACTCTACTGCCCTGTGTCTATATTACCATAAAACAACTACTATACTGCCCTGTCTATATTACCATAAAACAACTACTATACTGCCCTGTCTATATTACCATAAAACAACTACTATACTGCCCTGTGTCTATATTACCATAAAACAACTACTATACTGCCCTGTCTATATTACCATAAAACAACTACTATACTGCCCTGTCTCTATATTGCACCACAAAACAACTACTATCTACTGCCCTGTCTATATTACCATAAAACAACTACTATACTGCCCTGTCTATATTACCATAAAACAACTACTATACTGCCCTGTCTATATTACCATAAAACAACTACCCTACCACCCTGTCTATATTACCATAAAACAACTACTATACTGCACTGTCTATATTACCATAAAACAACTACTATACTGCCCTGTCTATATTACCATAAAACAACTACTATACTGCCCTGTCTATATTACCATAAAACAACTACTATACTGCACTGTCTATATTACCATAAAACAACTACTATACTGCCCTGTCTATATTACCATAAAACAACTACTATACTGCCCTGTCTATATTACCATAAAACAACTACTATACTGCCCTGTCTGTATTACCATAAAACAACTACTATACTGCCCTGTCTCTATTACCATAAAACAACTACTATACTGCCCTGTCTATATTACCATAAAACAACTACTATACTGCCCTGTCTATATTACCATAAAACAACTACTATACTGCCCTGTCTATATTACCATAAAACAACTACTATACTGCCCTGTCTATATTACCATAAAACAACTACTATACTGCCCTGTGTCTATATTACCTTAAAATTATAGGAAGTGAGGTGTCGATTATTGCAGTCTCTCTCCCATTGTTGTACCTTAAAACAACTACTATACGCCCTGTCTTATTACCATAAAACAGTCCCACTCTGATTAGTCAGGACTTAAAACAACTACTAACAGTGTCCCCACCTACTGACCCCACCTGTCTGAACTCTGAAGACAATAGTCTTAGAGAAATTATATTGTTGTATGGAGGCTTCCAATTAAACAACTACTATACTGGTATATCCTGTTACTATGGACTGCCCTAGGATCCTGTTACTATGGACTGCCCTGTCTATATCCATAAAACTACTATACTGCCCTATCCTGTTTACTATGGAACAACTACTATCCTGTTACTATATTACCATAAAACTGTTACTATGGAGCCCTGTCTATATCCTGTTACTATGGATAGGATGCTGTTACTATGGAACTACTATCCTGTTACCATAAACAACTAGGATACTGCTGTTACTATTACCATAAAACAACTACTACTACTGCCCTGTCTGTATCCTGTTACTACTACTAGGATCCTGTTACTATATTAGGATCAACTACTTACTATGGAGGGTTACCATAAAACCTACTACTATGGGTGTCTATATTTCCATAAAACAACTATGGAGGCCCTGTGATCCTGTTACTATAAAACAACTACTCTACTGCCCTGTTACTATATTAGGTAAAACAACTATCTACTGTTACTATTACCACAAAACAACTCTCTGTCTCTATATTACCATAAAACAACTACTATACTGCACTGTGTCTATATTACCATAAAACTTGTACTATGGAGGCCTAGGATCCCCTATTACCATAAAACAACTAGGATCCTGTTACTATGGAGGTAGGATCCTGTTACTATGGAGGTAGGATCATGTTACTATGGAGGTAGGATGCTGTTACTATGGAGGTAGGATAAAACCTGTTACTATGTCTATATTAGGATGCTGTTACTATGGAGGTAGTATCCTGTTACTATGGAGGTAGGACTGCTGTTACTATGGACCATAAAACCTCTATACTGCATGGATATTAGGATCCTGTTACTATGTCTGTAGGATCCTGTTACTATGGAGGTAGGATGCTGTCTCTATTACCATAAAATCCTACTATGGAGGTAGGATGCTATATTACCATAAAACAACTACTATCTGCTGTTACTATGGACCATAAAACAACTACTATACTGCACTGTCTATATTACCTAAAACTACTACTAGGATCCTGTTACTATTACCACAAAACAACTGCTGTTACTATGGATTAGGATCCTACTACTACTGCACTGTGTCCTGTTACTATGGAACTAGGATCCTGTTACTATTACCATAAAAACAACTACTATACTGCACTGTCTGTATCCTAAAACAACTATGGATAGGATCTCTGTTACAATAAAACAACTACTATACTGCCCTGTCTATATTACCATAAAATCATGTTACTATGGACTGCCCTGTCTATATTACCATAAAACAACTACTATACTGGTCTATATCCTTAAGTTACTAAGTGAGGTGTCGAGGATGCTGTTCTCTCCCATTGGTACCTTAGATATGACAGTTACTATCTGGTCAGGACTTGAAGGGATCCAGTGACTATGGAGTGTATCCTGTTAACTCTGAAGACAATAGTCTTAGGATTATATTGTTGTATGGAGTTCCAGGAAAGCTGTTACTATGGAGGTAGGATCCTGTTACTATGGAGTTGGATCCTGTTACTATGGAGGTAGGATCCTGTTACTATGGAGGTAGTATCCTGTTACTATGGAGGTAGGATGCTGTTACTATGGAGGTAGGATCCTGTTACTGGAGGTAGGATGCTGTTACTATGGAGGTAGGATTCTGTTACTATGGAGGTAGGATCATGTTACTATGGAGGTAGGATCCTGTTACTATGGAGGTAGGATCCTGTTACTATGGAGGTAGGATCCTGTTACTATGGAGGTAGGATCATGTTACTATGAGGTAGGATCCTGTTACTATGGAGGGTAGGATCCTGTTACTATGGAGGTAGGATCCTGTTACTATGGAGTAGGATCCTGTTACTATGGAGGTAGGATCATGTTACTATGGAGGTAGGATCCTGTTACTATGGAGGTAGGATCCCACTGTTACTATGGAGGTAGGATGCTGTTACTATGGAGGTAGGATGCTGTTACTATGGAGCGGATCCCGCTACTAAAGTTCAGGAAAGTGACGAGTAGGAATTTGTTTTTTGGAGAAAGATTAGAGCAGGTCACTAGAGTTCAACGACCAGAGAAGAACGGAGACTAGCTTGGAGTGACACACCATAACTAATAGTCTGCATCTGAATAGAGACTCTATATACATTTCTTTCTACTGTTTTTTTCTTGGACTTCCAATATGAAACATGGTCTCCATGTGTTTCTCCACTAGATATGACTACGTGAGATCCGCGATGGGAACAGCGAGAAGGCAGACCTGTTGGGTAAACACTGCAGTAACACGCCCCTCCAGCCATCATATCCTCAGGCCCTGTCCTCCTCATCAGGTTCGTCTCTGACTACGCTCACCAGGGGCTGGCTTCTCACTGCGGTACGAGATCTTCAAGACTGGTGAGTCTGATATTCACAACATCAAACTAGACAAATACATTAGGACAAATCAACTCTGTCAGGCGTAGAGACACAACTATGGGTGATATAAACATTTAGGACCGGTTTTGTGGTCATGGATTTATTTATTTATTTCACCCTTATTTAACCAGGTAGGCAAGTTGAGAACAAGTTCTCATTTACAACTGCGACCTGGCCAAGATAAAGCAAAGCAGTTCGACAAATACAACGACACAGAGTTACACATGGAGTAAAACAAACATACAGTCAATAATACAGTATAAACAAGTCTATATACGATGTGAGCAAATGAGGTGAGATAAGGGAGGTAAAGGCAAAAAATGGTGGCAAAGTAAATACAATATAGCAAGTAAAACACTGGAATGGTAGATTGGAAGAATGGAAGAATGTGCAAAGTAGAAATAAAAATAATGGGTGCAAAGGAGCAAAATAAATAAATAAATTAAATACAGTAGGGAAAGAGGTAGTTGTTTGGGCTAAAATATAGGTGGGCTATGTACAGGTGCAGTAATCTGTGAGCTGCTCTGACAGCTGGTTATCCTTATCTCGGAGTAAAATGGACTTTCAATCGAGTTGTTCTGCAGCAGCCAATGTTGGGACATATTAATAGCTATCCGCTATCTGCCACAACCATCACCCATGTTGTTTTTGAATGTTGTTTCAAGGTTCACAGCATTTATTTAAGAAAAAAATAAAAATATTAATCAATCTTTAAGTGTAACTGTGTGAAATGGCTAGCTAGTTGCGGTGGCGCGAGCTAATAGCATTTCAATCGGTAACGTCGCTTCATCTGAGACCTTAAAGTCGTTGTTTCCCTTGCTCTGCAAGGCCGTGGCTTTTGTAGAGCGATGATGCGATGCTTCGTAGGAGCCAGTTGTAAAGGGTTCGAGCCCAGGTAGGGGCGAGGAGAGGACGGAAGCAACACTGTTAAATAAGGAGGAGTGTATCACATCATTATCTCCCTGGTAGAGGCCTGGGGCCCCTGGTAGAGGCCTGGGGCCCTGGTAGAGGCCTGGGGGCCCTGGTAGAAGCCTGGGGGCTGTGGTTGGGACCGGGGGCCCTGGTAGAAGCCTGGGGGCCCTTGTGAGAACCTGGGGGACCCTAGCCTAGTAGAAGTCTGCGGGCCCTGGTGAGGACTGGGGGCCCTGAAATATCACTCATCGCACTGACTGTTGGAGAGAAAATACCTTAACAAATTCAGATCTGAAAGGAAATAAACGGAGGTCAATCGTCTTCTCTTCCACCCTCTTGTCCCTGGGGAGAGGAGGGAGGAGGAAGGGAGGGGAGATGGGGGGCGGGAGGGGAGGGAGTAGAGGAGGGGAGGAAGGGAGGGAGGGAAGGGAGGGGAGATGGGGGGCAGGAGGGGAGGGGTAGAGGAGGGGAGAGGAGGGGAGGGGGAGGAAGGGAGGGGGAGGAAGGGGAGGGGAGATGGGGGAGGGAGGAGGAGGGGAGGAAGGAGGGGGAGAGGAGGAGAGGAGGGAGGGGGAGGAGGGGAGGGGAGATGGGGGCAGGAGGAGGGGTAGAGGAGGAGAGGAGGAGAGGAGGGAGGGGAGGAAGGGAGGGGAGATGGGGGGCAGGAGGAGGGGGTAGAGGAGGAGAGGAGGGAGGGAGGAAGGGAGGGGAGGAAGGGAGGGGAGATGGGGGGCGGGAGGAGGGGTAGACACCTGAGACACCTGAAACCCCACCTCTTCAAGGAATACCTAGGATAGGATAAGTAATCCTTCTCACCCCCCCCCTTAATGACTTAGATGCACTATTGTAAAGTGGCTGTTCCACTGGATGTCAGAAGGTGAATTCACCAATTTGTAAGTCGCTCTGGATAAGAGCGTCTGCTAAATGACTTAAATGTTAAATGTAGAGGAGGAGAGGAGGGAGGGAGGAAGGGAGGGGGGGAGATGGGGGAGGGAGGAGGGGAAGGAGAGGGAGAGGGAGGGAGGGGGAGGAGGAGAGGGGAGATGGGGGCAGGAGGAGGGGTAGAGGGAGGGAGAGGAGGGAGGGGGAGGAAGGGAGGGGAGATGGGGGAGGGAGGAGGGGGAGAGGAGGAGAGGGAGGGAGGGGAGGAGGGGAGGGGAGATGGGGGCAGGAGGAGGGGTAGAGGAGGAGAGAAGGGAGGGGAGGGGAGGGAAGATGGGGGCGGGAGGAGGGGGAGATGGGGGGCGGGAGGAGGGGTAGAGGAGGGAGAGGAGGGGGAGAGGGAGGGGAGATGGGGCGGGAGGAGGGGGAGAGGGGAGGGGAGATGGGGGTGGGAGGAGGGGTAGAGGAGGAGAGGAGGGAGGGGAGGAAGGGAGGGGAGATGGGGCGGGAGGAGGGGGAGAGGGAGGGGAGGGAGGAGGGGGTAGAGGAGGGAGAGGAGGGAGGGGAGGAAGGGAGGGGAGATGGGGGAGGGAGGAGGGGGAGAGGAGGAGAGGAGGGAGGGGAGGAGGGGGAGGGGAGATAGGGGGCAGGAGGA
>NW_027014057.1:0-14491 GCF_036934945.1 Oncorhynchus masou masou | reverse complement strand
GTCTCAGAGAAACCATGTATCAGGACAGAGATGTCCCAGTGTGTCTCAGAGAAACCATGTATCAGGACAGAGATGTCCCAGTGTGTCTCAGAGAAACCATGTATCAGGACAGAGATGTCCCAGTGTGTCTCCAGAGAAACCATGTATCAGGACAGAGATGTCCCAGTGTGTCTCAGAGAAACCATGTATCAGGACAGAGATGTCCCAGTGTGTCTCAGAGAAACCATGTATCAGGACAGAGATGTCCCAGTGTGTCTCAGAGAAACCATGTATCAGGACAGAGATGTCCCAGTGTGTCTCAGAGAAACCATGTATCAGGACAGAGATGTCCCAGTGTGTCTCAGAGAAACCATGTATCAGGACAGAGATGTCCCAGTGTGTCTCAGAGAAACCATGTATCAGGACAGAGATGTCCCAGTGTGTCTCCAGAGAAACCATGTATCAGGACAGAGATGTCCCAGTGTGTCTCAGAGAAACCATGTATCAGGACAGAGATGTCCCAGTGTGTCTCAGAGAAACCATGTATCAGGACAGAGATGTCCCAGTGTGTCTCAGAGAAACCATGTATCAGGACAGAGATGTCCCAGTGTGTCTCAGAGAAACCATGTATCAGGACAGAGATGTCCCAGTGTGTCTCAGAGAAACCATGTATCAGGACAGAGATGTCCCAGTGTGTCTCAGAGAAACCATGTATCAGGACAGAGATGTCCCAGTGTGTCTCAGAGAAACCATGTATCAGGACAGAGATGTCCCAGTGTGTCTCAGAGAAACCATGTATCAGGACAGAGATGTCCCAGTGTGTCTCAGAGAAACCATGTATCAGGACAGAGATGTCCCAGTGTGTCTCAGAGAAACCATGTATCAGGACAGAGATGTCCCAGTGTGTCTCAGAGAAACCATGTATCAGGACAGAGATGTCCCAGTGTGTCTCAGAGAAACCATGTATCAGGACAGAGATGTCCCAGTGTGTCTCAGAGAAACCATGTATCAGGACAGAGATGTCCCAGTGTGTCTCAGAGAAACCATGTATCAGGACAGAGATGTCCCAGTGTGTCTCAGAGAAACCATGTATCAGGACAGAGATGTCCCAGTGTGTCTCAGAGAAACCATGTATCAGGACAGAGATGTCCCAGTGTGTCTCAGAGAAACCATGTATCAGGACAGAGATGTCCCAGTGTGTCTCAGAGAAACCATGTATCAGGACAGGATGTCCCAGTTGTCTCAGAAACCATGTATCAGGACAGTGTGTCTCAGAGAAACCATGTATCAGGACAGAGATGTCCCAGTGTGTCTCAGAGAAACCATGTATCAGGACAGAGATGTCCCAGTGTGTCTCAGAGAAACCATGTATCAGGACAGAGATGTCCCAGTGTGTCTCAGAGAAACCATGTATCAGGACAGAGATGTCCCAGTGTGTCTCAGAGAAACCATGTGCAGGACAGAGATGTCCCAGTGTCTCAGAGAAACCATGTATCAGGACAGAGATGTTCCAGTGTGTCTCAGAGAAACCATGTTTGGGACAGAGATGTCCCAGTGTGTCTCAGAGAAACCATGTATCAGGACAGAGATGTCCCAGTGTGTCTCAGAGAAACCATGGACAGAGATGTCCCAGTGTGTCTCAGAGAAACCATGTATCAGGACAGAGATGTCCCAGTGTGTCTCAGAGAAACCATGTATCAGGACAGAGATGTCCCAGTGTGTCTCCAGAGAAACCATGTATCAGGACAGAGATGTCCCAGTGTGTCTCAGAGAAACTATGTATCAGGACTTGAGATGTCCCAGTGTGTCTCAGAGAGCCATGCCTCCCAGGACAGAGATGTCCCAGTGTGTCTCAAAGAAACCATGTATCAGGACAGAGATGTCCCAGTGTGTCTCAGAGAAACCATGTATCAGGACAGAGATGTCCCAGTGTGTCTCCAGAGAAACCATGTATCAGGACAGAGATGTCCCAGTGTGTCTCCCAGAGAAACCATGTATCAGGACAGAGATGTCCCAGTGTGTCTCAGAGAAACCATGTATCCAGGACAGAGATGTCCCAGTGTGTCTCAGAGAAAAACCATGTATCAGGACAGATGTCCCAGTGTGTCTCCAGAGAAACCATGTATCAGGACAGAGATGTCCCAGTGTGTCTCAGAGAATGTATCCAGGACAGAGATGTATCCGAGAAACCATGTATCAGGACAGAGATGTCCCAGTGTGTCTCCAGAGAAACCATGTATCAGGACAGAGATGTCCCAGTGTGTCTCAGAGAAACCATGTATCAGGACAGAGATGTCCCAGTGTGTCTCAGAGAAACCATGTATCAGGACAGAGATGTCCCAGTGTGTCTCCAGAGAAACCATGTATCAGGACAGAGATGTCCCAGTGTGTCTCAGAGAAACCATGTATCAGGACAGAGATGTTCTGATCTACTGAGCAGCAAAGCAGCTTCATTTATTTTATTTCACCTTTATTTACCAGGTTGGCCAGTTTCTCATTTATGGTTTCTCCGAATGAGAGATGAGCAGATGATGATGTGCAAGTAGTGATGCTGGTGTGTGCAAAAGAGCAGAAAAATAAAAACAAATATGGGGATGAGGTTGGGTCGTTGGTTGGGTGGGCTATTTACAGATGGGGCTGGGTGTACAGGTGCAGTGAACGGTAAGCTGCTCTGACAGCTGGTGCTTAAAGTTAGTGAGGGAGATGGAGTCTCCAGCTTCAGTGATTTTTGCAATTCGTTCCAGTCAGTGGCAGCAGAGAGAACTGGAAGGAAAGGCAGCCAAAGGAAGTGTTGCCTTTAGGGGATGACAGTGACAGGTAAGGCGGAGCTTTACCTAGCAAAGACTTATAGATGACCTGGAGCCAGTGGGTCTGGCGACGAATATGTAGCGAGGGCCAGCCGACGAGAGCATACAGGTCGCAGTGGTGGGCAGTATATGGGGCTTTGGTGACAAAACGGATGGCACTGTGATAGACTGCATCCAGTTTTCTGAGTCGAGTATTGGAATCTATTTTGTAGATGACATCGCCAAAATCGAGGATCGGGTAGGATAGTCAGTTTTATGAGGGTATGTTTGGCAGAATGAGTGAAGGAGGCTTTGTTGCGAAATAGGAAGCCGATTCTAGATTTAATTTTGATTGGAGATGTTTGATGTGAGTCTGGAAGGAGAGTTTACAGTCTAAACCAGACACCTAGGTATTTGTAGTTGTCCACATATTCTAAGTCAGATCCGTCCAGAGTAGTGATGCCAGTCGGGCGGGCGGGTGAGGGCAGCGCTCGGTTGAAACATGCATTTAGTGTTACTAGCGTTTTAAGAGCAGTTGAAGGACACGGAAGGAGTGTTGTATGGCATTGAAGCTCGTTTGGAGGTTTGTTAACAGTGTCCAAAGAAGGGCCAGATGTATAACAGAATGGTTTATCACCTCGGGACAACATTAGAACTGTTCCAGACTACACAGTGCTAGTGTCCTCTGCGGTGCTATTCAGATCAGTACATCGATACAACACTAACACTAAGTCCAATTGGCATCTAACCAAGGAGTACAAGTCATCTGTGACCCTGAGATCAGGTTCTCGTGTCTACATGTGAAAGGAAGGTTCAGAATGGCATCACTCTCTTTTAACGTTCTGGTTCAAAATTCCGTTGTTTTGAAATGTGTGTTGTGTGGTTGTATTGAAACGTGTGTTGTGTGGTTGTATTGAGATGTGTGTTGTGTTGTCTGTTGTGTGGTTGTACTCCAGTCTTGTCAATCAGTGGGGAGAAGTAGTTAAATCTCTCAGTTAGCCATGTAACATGTAATTATAGCTTGACAAAACGTTACTAAATATGCCCTTCTGGTTTTGTTTTCTCCACCTTTCTCCTTTTGAAGGAGTTGTAATTGGTGGAGGCAGTGTGTCAGGATTAGAGGCTGAAGCTTGAACACCCAAAAACCCCCTTGACCACACAGCCCCCTCCTACCCCACTCCCCCCTCCCCTCCCCTTTCCTACCCCTTTCCCTCCTGGGTCCCACTCCCTACCCCATCCTACCTCTCTCTCCCCCTCCTGCCCCACTCCACCTCATCCTACCCCTCTCCCTCCTAGGTTCAGAACCTCCAGGTTCAGAACCGTGTTCCGTCTCTCTCTGAAGCCAGGTTCAGAACCGTGTTCCCTCTCTCTGCAGCCAGCCAGGGTCAGAACCGTGATCCGTCTCCTCTCTCTGCAGCCAGCCAGGTTCAGAACCGTGTTCCCCTCCTCTCTCTGCAGCCAGCCAGGGTCAGGAACCGTGATCCGTCTCCCTCTCTCTGCAGCCAGCCAGGTTCAGAACCGTGTTCCCCTCCTCTCTCTGCAGCCAGCCAGGTTCAGAACCGTGTTCCGTCTCCTCTCTCTGCAGCCAGCCAGGTTCAGAACCGTGTTCCCCTCCTCTCTCTGCAGCCAGCCAGGTTCAGAACCGTGTTCCGTCTCCCCTCTCTCAACAGCCTGCCAGGTTCAGAACTGTTGTTCCCCTCCTCTCTCTGCAGCCAGCCAGGATCAGAACCGTGTTCCCCTCCTCTCTCTACAGCCAGCCAGGTTCAGAACCGTGTTCCGTCTCCTCTCTACAGCCAGCCAGGTTCAGAACCGTGTTCCCCTCCTCTCTGCAGCCAGCCAGGTTCAGAACCGTGTTCCCCTCCTCTCTCTGCAGCCAGCCAGGTTCAGAACCGTGTTCCCCTCCTCTCTGCAGCCAGCCAGGTTCAGAACCGTGTTCCCTCCTCTCTGCAGCCAGCCAGGTTCAGAACCGTGTTCCCCTCCTCTCTCTGCAGCCAGCCAGGTTCAGAACCGTGTTCCGTCTCCTCTCTGCAGCCAGCCAGGTTCAGAACCGTGTTCCGTCTCCTCTCTCTGCAGCCAGCCAGGTTCAGAACCGTGTTCCCTCCTCCTCTCTGCAGCCAGCCAGGTTCAGAACCGTGTTCCCCCTCCTCTCTGCAGCCAGCCAGGTTCAGAACCATGTTCCGTCTACTCTCTCTGCAGCCAGCCAGGTTCAGAACCGTGTTCCCCCTCCTCTCTCTGCAGCCAGCCAGGTTCAGAACCGTGTTCCCCTCCTCTCTCTGCAGCCAGCCAGGTTCAGAACCATGTTCCGTCTCCTCTCTTGCAGCCAGCCAGGTTCAGAACTGTGTTCCGTCTCTCCCTCTGCAGCCAGCCAGGTTCAGAACCGTGTTCCCCTCCTCTCTCTGCAGCCAGCCAGGTTCAGAACCGTGTTCCGTCTCCTCTCTCTACAGCCAGCCAGGTTCAGAACCGTGTTCCCCTCCTCTCAACAGCCAGCCAGGTTCAGAACCGTGTTCCGCTCCTCTCTCTACAGCCAGCCAGGTTCAGAACCGTGTTCCGTCTCCTCTCTACAGCCAGCCAGGTTCAGAACCGTGTTCCCCTCCTCTCTCTGCAGCCAGCCAGGTTCAGAACCGTGTTCCGTCTCCTCTCTCTACAGCCAGCCAGGTTCAGAACCGTGTTCCGTCTCTCTCTCTGCAGCCAGCCAGGTTCAGGGCCGTGTTCCCTCCTCTCTCGCAGCCAGCCAGGTTCAGAACCATGTTCTGTCTACTCTCTGCAGCCAGCCAGGTTCAGAACCGTGTTCCCCTCCTCTCTCTGCAGCCAGCCAGGTTCAGAACCGTGTTCCCCTCCTCTGCAGCCAGCCAGGTTCAGAACCGTGTTCCGTCTCCTCTCTGCAGCCAGCCAGGTTCAGAACCGTGTTCCCCCTCCTCTCTCTGCAGCCAGCCAGGTTCAGAACCGTGTTCCGTCTCCTCTCTGCAGCCAGCCAGGTTCAGAACCGTGTTCCCCTCCTCTCTCTACAGCCAGCCAGGTTCAGAACCGTGTTCCCTCCTCTCTCTGCAGCCAGCCAGGTTCAGAACCGTGTTCCCCTCCTCTCTCAACAGCCAGCCAGGTTCAGAACCGTGTTCCGTCTCCTCTCTCTGCAGCCTCTCTTCTATCATCATCCGGAAGCTTCTTCTTCTCCTTCTTCCGCACCATATACTCTCCTCCTAACGCTTGTACTCTATGTATAATCAAGTCGTTTGGTGAGGACTTTATAAGGAGTAATTAAGATGAGGTATATTTGACTGGAGCCATGGTCCTAACGGTTGTGGTCACTGTCTCAGTAGTTTTTCGCTTCATTCCTGTTCTGTCCACTTTTTTCCCCGCTGCTGATCTGAAATGGCCTTCCTCTGATCTCGGCTTTGTATAATGGGTCTATGTCTCTACCTTTCCCTTTGGCTTCTGAGGTGGTTCTGTGGTTTGTTGTATGGTAATTACTGAAATGCTATTTAAAGGAAGAGTAATGAATATGTTAACTCCAACCATGTTCTCAACAACATGTTTTGCACATAGAGCCTAGCATTTCCTCACCTCCAAGCTCACAGTGTCAAGCAAATGGTGGTAACTTCAGATAGACTGCTTCTGCTGTACGCCCTGGAATTTATCATAACATTACTGCTCGATACTTATCGGCCAATTAAACTGCGAAGCAATAAGTCTGGATGAACAGCCCTGGGACAGAGGTATATGAGAGCCATCAATCATGTACTTTCAGCACCCCTCCCCTGCTCCCCTTCTCTCAGGAGGCTGCAGAGGCCTGGCTGGGGTGGTTATGTTACAGAGGCCTGGCTGGGGTAGTTAGGCTACAGAGGCCTGGCTGGGGTAGTTGAGAAGCAGAGGCCTGGCTGGGGTAGTTAGGCTACAGAGGCCTGGCTGGGATAGTTAGGCTACATAGGTCTGGCTGGGGTAGTTAGGCTATAGAGGCCTGGCTGGGTAGTTACAGAGGTCTGGCTGGGGTAGTTACAGAGGTCTGGCTGGGGGTAGCTACAGAGGTCTGGCTGGGGTAGTTACAGAGGTCTGGCTGGGTAGTGGACAGAGGCCTGGCTGGGGTAGTGACAGAGGCCTGGCTGGGGTAGTTCGAGAGGCCTGGCTGGGGTAGTTATGCTACAGAGGTCCTGGCTGGGGTAGTTACAGAGGCCTGGCTGGGGTAGTTATGCTACAGAGGTCTGGCTGGGGTAGTTAGAGAGGCCTGGCTGGGGTAGTTATGCTACAGAGGTCTGGCTTGGGGTAGTTAGAGAGGCCTGGCTGGGGAAGTTACAGAGGTCTGGCTGAGGTAGTTACAGAGGTCTGGCTGGGGTAGTTATGTTACAGAGGCCTGGCTGGGGTAGTTACAGAGGTCTGGGTGGGGTAGTTACAGAGGCCTGGCTGGGGTAGTTACAGAGGTCTGGCTGGGGTAGTGACAGAGGCCTGGCTGAGTAGTTCGAGAGGCCTGGCTGGGGTAGTTATGCTACAGAGGTCTGGCTGGGGTAGTTTTGCTACAGATGTCTGGCTGGGGTAGTTAGAGAGGCCTGGCTGGGGTAGTTATGCTACAGAGGTCTGGCTGGGGTAGTTAGAGAGGCCTGGCTGGGGTAGTTACATAGGTCTGGCTGGGGTAGTTACAGAGGTCTGTCTGGGGTAGTTACAGAGGTATGGCTGGGGTAGTGACAGAGGCCTGGCTGGGGTAGTTCGAGAGGCCTCGCTGGGGTAGTTATGCTACAGAGGTCTGGCTGGGGTAGTTACAGAGGTCTGGCTGGGGTAGTTTTGCTACAGAGGTCTGGCTGGGGTAGTTAGAGGCCTGGCTGGGGTAGTTATGCTACAGAGGTCTGGCTGGGGTAGTTAGAGAGGCCTGGCTGGGGTAGTTACAGAGGTCTGGCTGGGGTAGTTACAGAGGTCTGGCTGGGGTAGTTATGTTACAGAGGTCTGGCTGAGGTAGTTAGGCTATAGAGGCCTGGCTGGGGTAGTTAGGCTACAGAGGTCTGGCTGGGGTAGTTATGTTACAGAGGCCTGGGTGGGAGGGTAGTTATGCTACAGAGGCCTGGGTGGGAGGGGTAGTTATAGAGGCCTGGGTTGGAGGGGTAGTTATAGAGGCCTGGGTGGGAGGGGTAGTTATGCTATAGAGGCCTGGGTGGGAGGGGTAGTTATGCTACAGAGGCCTGGATGGGAGGGTAGTTATAGAGGCCTGGGTGGGAGGTGTAGCTATGCTACAGGGGCCTGGGTCTGGGTGGGAGGGTAGTTATAGAGGCCTGGGTGGAAGGGTAGTCTGCCCGCTTGCACAATGTTCTCACTTTGTTGGTGGGGCACTATTACTGTATCATCCATTCACCTCCTGCTCCTGTTCAATTGCTAAGCAGACAGAGAGTGTTAGAAAGTGTGCAAACACTGTGATAGCCAGCCACCGTCCTCCTGCACCTCAACTCCCACACAGACCCCAACAGGGACTTACAGAAGCTTGGCGATGGGACTTTCACATTTAAGATTCAGCAATAAGGGCATACCGAGTGGCACAGTGGTCTAAGGCATTGCATCGTAGTGCTAGCTGTGCCACTAGAGATCCTGGTTGGAGCTCTGTCGCAGCTGGCCACGACTGGGAGACCCATGGGGCAGGGCACAATAGGGTCCAGCGTCGTCTGGGTTAGTTGAGGGTTTGGCTGGCAGGGATGCCCTTGTCCTATCACGCTCTGGCGACTCCTGTGGGGGCCAGGAGCAATGCACGCTGACACGGTTGCCAGGTGTGCGGTGTTTCCTCCGACTCATTGGTGCGACTGTCTTCTGACACGGTTGCCAGGTGTACAGTGTTTCCTCCGACTCGTTGGTGCGACTGTCTTCCGTGTCAAGCGGCCATTGTGTCCTTCCCAAGTTCTCTCCGTCACCCCGCTCCTCCGCTCTCTCCACTGGCTTCCAGTTGAAGCTCGCATCCGCTACAAGACCATGGTGCTTGCCTACGGAGCTGTGAGGGAACGGCACCGCAGTACTCCTCCAGGCTCTGATCAGGCCCTACACCCAAACAAGGGCACTGCGTTCATCCACCTCTGGCCTGCTCGCCTCCCTACCACTGAGGAAGTACAGTTCCCGCTCAGCCCAGTCAAAACTGTTCGCTGCTCTGGCCCCCAATGCAGGAACAAACTCCCTCACGACGCCAGGACAGCAGAGTCAATCACCACCTTCCGGAGACACCTGGAAACCCCACCTCTTCAAGGAATACCTAGGATAGGATAAGTAATCCTTCTCAATTTCCCCTTAAAATGATTTAGATGCACTATTGTAAGTGGCTGTTCCACTGGATGTCAGAAGGTGAATTCACCAATTTGTAAGTCGCTCTGGATAAGAGTCTGCAAATGACTAAATGTAAATGTAATGTTGTGTAAATCAAATGATACAAACACCCCAACACCAAACACCCCAGGCAACAAAATAGGAAAAATGCCAAGTGGGGTGAATACTTTCACAAGCCGCTGTAGATATAAGAGGACAGGTTTGCTCAGAGAAATCTCAAAGTCGGTTTAGATAAACAGGAAACTGGCTGGTTTCTTTAAATGGGGATGTGAGGGCAGTAACGTGGATGGAGAGTGGACATCTACTTATTTCTGAATCTTAATTATTTAAAAATGTACCTCCTTTTTCACTCCCAATTTCCTGATATCCAATTGTAAGTTACAGTCTTGTTGCTGCAACTACCAAACGGACTCGGAGAGGTGACGGAGGAGAGCCGTGCGTCCTCTGAAACATGACCCAGGGAGAGGTGATGGAGGAGAGCCATGCAACCTCTGAAACACGAATTCCAGAGAGGACGGAGGAGAGCCATGCAACCTCTGAAAACGACCCAGGAGAGGTGACGGAGGAGAGCCGTGCGTCCTCACAAATACGACCCAGGAGAGGTGACGGAGGAGAGCCATGCGTCCTCTGGAAACACGACCAGGAGAGTTGACGGAGGAGAGCCGTGCGTCCTCTGAAACACGACCCAGGAGAGGTGACGGAGGAGAGTCGTGCGTCCTCTGAAACACGACCCAGGAGATGTGACGGAGGAGAGCCGTGCGTTATCTGAAACACGACCCAGGAGAGGTGACGGAGGAGAGCCGTGCGTCCTCTGAAACACGACCCAGGAGAGTGACGGGAGGAGAGCCATCGTCCTCTGGAACACGACCCAGAGAGGGACGGAGGAGAGCCGTGTGTCCTCTGAAACACGACCCAGGAGAGGTGACGGAGGAGAGCCATGCGTCCTCTGAAACACGACCCAGCCAAGCCGCACTGCTTCTTGACACAATGGCAGCTTAACTCGGAAGCCAGTCGCACCAACGAGTCGGAGGGAAACACTGTATACCTGGCAACCGTGTCAGCATGACAAAAACACAACACTCCAAACAGTCTGTTGCAGCGTGACAAAACACAACACTCCAAACAGCCTGCTGCAGCATGACAAAAACACAACACTCCAAACAGTCAGCTGCAGCGTGACACAACACTCCAAACAGCCTGCTGCAGCGTGGCACAGCACTCCAAACAGCCTGCTGCAGCGTGACAAAACACAACACTCCAAACAGTCTGCTGCAGCGTGACACAACACTCCAAACAGCCTGCTGCAGCGTGGCACAGCACTCCAAACAGCCTGCTGCAGCGTGACAAAACACACACTCCAAACAGTCTGCTGCAGCGTGACACAACACTCCAAACAGCCTGCTGTAGCGTGGCACAGCACTCCAAACAGCCTGCTGCAGCGTGACACAACACAACACTCCAAACAGGCCTGCTGCAGCATGACAAAACACAACACTCCAAAACAGTCTGTTGCAGGGTGACATAACACAACACTACAAAAACAGTCTGCTGCAGCATGACACAACACTCCAAACAGCCTGCTGCAGCATGACAAAACACAACACTCCAAACAGCCTGCTGCAGCGTGACAAAACACAACACTACAAACAGTCTGCTGCAGCGTGACACAAACACAACACTCCAAACAGCCTGCTGCATCGTGACAAAACACAACACTCCAAACAGTCTGCTGCAGCGTGACAAAACACAACACTCCAAACATCCTGCTGCAGCGTGACACACCACAACACTCCAAACAGTCTGCTGCAGCGTGACATACCACAACACTCCAAACAGTCTTCTGCAGCGTGACACACCACAACACTACAAACATCCTGCTGCAGCGTGACACACCACAACACTTCAAACAGCCTGCTGCAGCGTGACAAACACAACAAACAGTCTGCTGCAGCGTGACCCACCACAACACTCCAAACATCCTGCTGCAGCGTGACCCACCACAACACTCCAAACATCCTGCTGCAGCGTGACACACACCACAACACTCCAAACAGCCTGCTACAGCGTGACAAAACACAACAAACAGTCTGCTGCAGCGTGACACACCACAACACTCCAAACAGCCTGCTACAGCGTGACAAAACACTCCAAACAGCCTGCTGCAGCGTGACACACCACAGCACTCCAAGCAGCCTGCTGCAGCGTGACAAAACACAACAAACAGTCTGCTGCAGCGTGGCACAGCACTCCAAACAGCCTGCTGCAGCGTGACACAACACTCCAAACAGCCTGCTGCAGCATGACATAACACAACACTCCAAGCAGCCTGCTGCAGCGTGACAAAACACAACAAACAGCCTGCTGCATCGTGACACACCACTCCAAGCAGCCTGCTGCAGCGTGACACACCACAACACTCCAAGCAGCCTGCTGCAGCGTGACACACCACAACACTCCAAGCAACCTGCTGCAGCGTGACACAACACTCCAAGCAGCCTGCTGCAGCGTGACACAACACAACACTCCAAACAGTCGGCTGCAGCGTGACACACCACAACACTCCAAACCCAGAACATAAAATGTAAGTACAGAAATGTTTTAACATGTAAAAGCAGCCAGCCAAGGATTTTCTAATCCAGCCTTTATTGAGGTTGCTGGTTTCCGGCAGCACAACCTTTTATGTGTGAGAAGGGTTCTCTGTCATTTGTTCCCACCACCACCAGAGCGGCATCTATTCAAAATAGCTTCTATTCTGAGATCCTCTGTAATAGTGACCTCATTTAGCTATCTCTCTTGTTAGATCCATGTTACATCCATGTTAGAACCATGTTAGATCATGTTAGAACCATGTTAGATCCATGTTAGAACCATGTTAGAACCATGTTAGATCCATGTTAGAACCACATTAGATCCATGATAGAGGCATGTTTGAACCATGTTAGATCCATGTTAGAACCATGTTAGAACCATGTTAGATCAACGTTAGATCCATGTTAGAACCATGTTAGATCCATGTTAGAACCATGTTAGATCCATGTTAGAACCATGTTAGATCAACGTTAGATCCATGTTAGAACCATGTTAGAACCATGTTAGATCCATGTTAGAACCATGTTAGAACCATGTTAGATCAATGTTAGATCCATGTTAGAACCATACAGCTTTTCTACTCTGTGTCTGGGTGAGGGGTGTAGCAAACCGGTAGCGGAGGGATGGGGGAAGGAAGGAAGGAAGGAAGGAAGGAAGGAAGGAAGGAAGGAAGGATAGATGGACAGACAGACGTAAGGATGGATGGACAAGACAGACAGCTAGCGAGATAGATTCCAAATGTTTGCTACAGAATCATCCACATGATTTGTAGCATAGTTAATACTTTTCAGCATAGTAACTGCTTAACGAATACAATTTCAGTCCATATAACCTTCACTGACATCACTGACTGAAGTCTTGTTGATTTCCAGATCCCTTTCCTATGCCCTCCGTAAATTGTTTTCCCTGAACCAAATGACTGTCTTGTTTCAATTTCCTCTTAATTGGACATGTTGGTCTGTCCCCTGTCTCCCTCCTCATTTTATTCCCTACTCCCTGAGACATTCCCGTGGTTTGCTCCATCTGAGCTGGTTTAGGGTGATCACTTGCCACACTCTCCCCTCTCTCCCCACTCTCCCTCTCTCCCCCACTCTCTCTCCTTTGTCCACTCTCTCCTCTCTCCCTCTCCCCACTCTCCCCTCTCTCCCTCTTTCATCTCTCTCCCTTCTCTTCACTCTCTCCCTTCTTTCCCCACTCTCCTCTCTCCCTTCTCTCCCTCTCTCCCCACTCTCCCCTCTCCCCCACTCTCCCTCTTTCATCTCTTTCCCCTCTCCCCACTCCACCCTCTCTCCCTTCTCTCCCTTCTCTCCCCACTCTCCCTCTCTCCCTCTCTCTCCCCTCTTTCACCTCTCTCCCACTCTCCCTTCTCTTCCCTCTCCCCACTCTCCCCACTCTCCCTCTCTCTTCCCTCTTCCTCCCACTCTCCCTCTCTCCCTTCTCTTCCCTCTCCCCACTCTCCCCCTCTCTCCCCTCTCTCTCCCCTCTTTCATCTCTCTCCCTTCTCTTCACTCTCTCCCTCTTTTCCCACTCTCCCTCTCTCCTTCTCTCCTCTCTCCCCTCTCCCCTCTCTCCCCACTCTCCCCTCTTTCATCTCTTTTTCCCTCTCTCCCCACTCCACCCCTCTCTCCCTTCTCCCCCACTCTCCCCTCTCTCCTTCTCTCTCCCCTTTCATCTCTCCCCACTCTCCCTTCTCTTCCCTCCCCCACTCTCCCCTCTCTCCCTTCTCTTCCCTCTCCCCACTCTCCCCTCTCTCCCTTCTCTTCCCCTCTCCCCCACTCTCACCCCACTCTCCCCTCTCCACTCTCCCTCTCTCTCCTCCCCTGTCACCCCACTCTCCCCTGTCATTCCACTCTCCCCCTCCCCTGTCACCCCACTCTCCCCCTCTCACCCCACTCTCCCCTGTCACCCCACTCTGCCCTCCCCCCTGCCACCCCTCCCCCTTCCCCCTCCCCTTCTCCCTCTCACTCTCCCCCTCTCTCCCCTCTTTTCATCTCTCTCTCCTCTCTCCTCTCTCCCTCTCTCTCCTCTCTCCCCCACTCTCCACTCTCTCCCCTCTTTCATCTCTCTCTCCCCTCTCTCCCCCCTCTCTCCTCTCTCTCCTCTCTCTCCCTCTCTCCCTCTCTCCCCCTCTCTCCCCACCCTCTCCACTCTCTCCCCTCCCCCTCTCTCCCCTCTCTCCTCTCTCCCTCTCTCTCCTCTCTCCCCACTCTCTCTCCTCTCTCCCCTCTCTCCCCCACTCTCCACTCTCTCCCCTCTCTCCTCTCTCCCCTCTCCCTCTCTCCTCTCTCCCCACTCTCCCCTCTCTCCACTCTCTCCCCTCTCTCCTCTCTCCCTCTCTCCCCCTCTCTCCCTCCTCTCCCCTCTCTCCCTCTCTCCCCTCTCTCTCCTCTCTCCCCTCTCTCTCCTCTCTCCCCCTCTCTCCACTCTCTCCCCTCTTTCATCTCTCTCTCCCTCTCTCCCCTCTCTCCCTCTCTCTCCTCTCTCTCCCTCTCTCCTCTCTCCCCCTCTCTCCCCACTCTCCCCTCTCTCCTCTCTCTCTCTCTCTCCCCACTCTCCCCCTCTCTCCCCTCTCTCCTCTCTCTCCTCTCTCCCCTCTCTCCCTCTCTCCCCCACTCTCCCCTCTCTCCCCACTCTCCACTCTCTCTCTCTCTCTCTCCTCTCTCTCCCCCACTCTCCCCTCTCTCCCCTCTCTCCTCTCTCCCTCTCTCCCCTCTCTCCACTCTCCCCTCTCTCCCCACTCTCTCCCTCTCTCCCCACTCTCCGCTCTCTCCCTCTCTCCCCTCTCTCCCCTCTCTCCCTCTCTCCCCTCTCTCCCTCTCTCCCCACTCTCCACTCTCTCCCTCTCTCTCTCTCTCCCC
>NW_027014056.1:0-14496 GCF_036934945.1 Oncorhynchus masou masou | reverse complement strand
GGTGGTGTGACTGTTTCCTAGTACTGTGTGTGTTTGTGTTAGAGAGTTGGTGTGACTGTTTCCTAGTACTGTGTGTGTTTGTGTTAGAGAGTTGGTGGTGTGACTGTTTCCTAGTACTGTGTGTGTTTGTGTTAGAGAGTTGGTGGTGTGACTGTTTCCTAGTACTGTGTGTGTTTGTGTTAGAGAGTTGGTGGTGTGACTGTTTCCTAGTACTGTGTGTGTTTGTGTGTAGAGAGTTGGTGGTGTGACTGTTTCCTAGTACTGTGTGTGTTTGTGTTAGAGAGTGGTGGTGTGACTGTTTCCTAGTACTGTGTGTGTTTGTGTGACTGTTTCCTAGTACTGTGTGTGTTTGTGTTAGAGAGTTGGTGGTGTGACTGTTTCCTAGTACTGTGTGTGTTTGTGTTAGAGAGTTGGTGGTGTGACTGTTTCCTAGTACTGTGTGTGTTTGTGTTGGTGTGACTGTTTCCTAGTACTGTGTGTGTTTGTGTGACTGTTTCCTAGTACTGTGTGTGTTTGTGTTAGAGAGTTGGTGGTGTGACTGTTTCCTAGTACTGTGTGTGTTTGTGTTAGAGAGTTGGTGGTGTGACTGTTTCCTAGTACTGTGTGTGTTTGTGTTAGAGAGTTGGTGGTGTGACTGTTTCCTAGTACTGTGTGTGTTTGTGAGAGTTGGTGGTGTGACTGTTTCCTAGTACTGTGTGTGTTTGTGTTAGAGAGTTGACTGTTTCCTAGTACTGTGTGTGTTTGTGTTAGAGAGTTGTGGTGTGACTGTTTCCTAGTACTGTGTGTGTTTGTGTTAGAGAGTTGGTGGTGTGACTGTTTCCTAGTACTGTGTGTGTAGAGAGTTGGTGGTGTGACTGTTTCCTAGTACTGTTGTGGTGTGACTGTTTCCTAGTACTGTGTGTGTTTGTGTTAGAGAGTTGGTGGTGTGACTGTTTCCTAGTACTGTGTGTGTTTGTGTTAGAGAGTTGGTGGTGTGACTGTTTCCTAGTACTGTGTGTGTTGTGACTGTTTCCTAGTACTGTGTGTTTTTGTGTTAGAGTTGGTGGTGTGACTGTTTCCTAGTACTGTGTGTGTTTGTGTTAGAGAGTTGGTGGTGTGACTGTTTCCTAGTACTGTGTGTGTTTGTGTTAGAGAGTTGGTGGTGTGACTGTTTCCTAGTACTGTGTGTGTTTGTGTTAGAGAGTTGGTGGTGACTGTTTCCTACTGTTTCCTAGTACTGTGTGTGTTTGTGTTAGAGAGTTGGTGGTGTGACTGTTTCCTAGTACTGTGTGTGTTTGTGTTAGAGAGTTGGTGGTGTGACTGTTTCCTAGTACTGTGTTTGTGTTTGAGAGTTGGTGGTGTGACTGTTTCCTAGTTTCCTAGTACTGTGTGTGTTAGTTGGTGGTGTGACTGTTTCCTAGTACTGTGTGTGTTTGTGTTAGAGAGTTGGTGGTGTGACTGTTTCCTAGTACTGTGTGTGTTTGTGGTGTGACTGTCTCCTAGTACTGTGTGTGTTTGTGTTAGAGAGTTAGTGGTGTGACTGTTTCCTAGTACTGTGTGTTTGTGTTAGAGAGTTGGTGGTGTGACTGTTTCCTAGTACTGTGTGTTTGTGGTGTGACTGTTTCCTAGTACTGTGTGTGTTTGTGGTGTGACTGTTTCCTAGTACTGTGTGTGTTTGTGTTAGAGAGTTGGTGGTGTGACTGTTTCCTAGTACTGTGTGTGTTTGTGTTAGAGTACTGTTGGTGTGTTAGTGTGACTGTTTCCTAGTACTGTGTGTGTTTGTGTTAGAGAGTTGGTGGTGTGACTGTTTCCTAGTACTGTGTGTGTTTGTGTTAGAGAGTTGGTGGTGTGACTGTTTCCTAGTACTGTGTGTGTTTGTGTTAGAGAGTTGGTGGTGTGACTGTTTCCTAGTACTGTGTGTGTTTGTGTTAGTTTCCTAGTAGTTGGTGGTGTGACTGTTTCCTAGTACTGTGTGTGTTTGTGTTAGAGAGTTGGTGGTGTGACTGTTTCCTAGTACTGTGTGTGTTTGTGTTAGAGAGTTGGTGGTGTGACTGTTTCCTAGTACTGTGTGTGTTTGTGTTAGAGAGTTGGTGGTGTGACTGTTTCCTAGTACTGTGTGTGTTTGTGTTAGAGAGTTGGTGGTGTGACTGTTTCCTAGTACTGTGTGTGTTTGTGGTGTGACTGTTTCCTAGTACTGTGTGTGTTTGTGTTAGAGAGTTGGTGGTGTGACTGTTTCCTAGTACTGTGTGTGTTTGTGTTAGAGAGTTGGTGGTGTGACTGTTTCCTAGTACTGTGTGTGTTTGTGGTGTGTGACTGTTTCCTAGTACTGTTGTGTTTGTGTGGTGTGACTGTGTGTGTTTGTGTTAGAGAGTTGGTGGTGTGACTGTTTCCTAGTACTGTGTGTGTTTGTGTTACTGTTTCCTAGTACTGTTGTGTTTGTGTTAGAGAGTTGGTGGTGTGACTGTTTCCTAGTACTGTGTGTGTTTGTGGTGTTGGTGGTGTGACTGTTTCCTAGTACTGTGTGTGTTTGTGTTAGAGAGTTGGTGGTGTGACTGTTTCCTAGTACTGTGTGTGTTTGTGTTAGAGAGTTGGTGGTGTGACTGTTTCCTAGTACTGTGTGTGTGTTAGAGAGTTGGTGGTGTGACTGTTTCCTAGTAGTGTGTTGTGGTGTGTGTTTGTGTTAGAGTTGGTGGTGACTGTTTCCTAGTACTGTGTGTGTTTGTGTTAGAGAGTTGGTGGTGTGACTGTTTCCTAGTACTGTGTGTGTTTGTGTTAGAGAGTTGGTGGTGTGACTGTTTCCTAGTACTGTGTGTGTTTGTGTTAGAGAGTTGGTGGTGTGACTGTTTCCTAGTACTGTGTGTGTTTGTGTTAGAGAGTTGGTGGTGTGACTGTTTCCTAGTACTGTGTGTGTTTGTGTTAGAGAGTTGGTGGTGTGACTGTCTCCTAGTACTGTGTGTTTTTGTGTTAGAGTTGGTGGTGTGACTGTTTCCTAGTACTGTGTGTGTTTGTGTTAGAGAGTTGGTGGTGTGACTGTTTCCTAGTACTGTGTGTGTGTGTGTGTGTTAGAGAGTTGGTGGCGTGACTGTTTCCTCGTACTGTGTGTGTTTGTGTTAGAGAGTTGGTGGTGTGACTGTTTCCTGGTACTGTGTTTCCTAGACTGTTTTTGTGTTAGTACTGGTGTGTGACTGTTTCCTAGTACTGTGTGTGTTTGTGTTAGAGTTGGTGGTGTGACTGTTTCCTAGTACTGTGTGTGTGTTAGTGGTGGTGTGACTGTTTCCTAGTACTGTGTGTGTTTGTGTTAGAGAGTTGGTGGTGTGACTGTTTCCTAGTACTGTGTGTGTTTGTGTTAGTTTCCTAGTACTGTTGGTGTGTTAGAGAGTTGTGTGACTGTTTCCTAGTACTGTGTGTGTTTGTGTTAGAGAGTTGGTGGTGTGACTGTTTCCTAGTACTGTGTGTGTTTGTGTTAGAGAGTTGGTGGTGTGACTGTTTCCTAGTACTGTGTGTGTTTGTGTTAGAGAGTTGGTGGTGTGACTGTTTCCTAGTACTGTGTGTGTTTGTGTTAGAGAGTTGGTGGTGTGACTGTTTCCTAGTACTGTGTGTGTTTGTGTTAGAGAGTTGGTGGTGTGACTGTTTCCTAGTACTGTGTGTGTTTGTGGTGTGACTGTTTCTTAGTACTGTGTGTGTTTGTGTTAGTTGGTGGTGTGACTGTTTCCTAGTACTGTGTGTGTTTGTGTTAGAGAGTTGGTGGTGTGACTGTTTCCTAGTACTGTGTGTGTTTGTGTTAGAGAGTTGGTGGTGTGACTGTTTCTAGTACTGTGTGTGTTTGTGTTAGAGAGTTGGTGGTGTGACTGTTTCCTAGTACTGTGTGTGTTTGTGGTGTGACTGTTTCCTAGTAGTTTGTGTTAGTTGTTTGTGACTGTTTCCTAGTACTGTGTGTGTTTGTGTGGTGTGACTGTTTCCTAGTACTGTGTGTGTGTTGGTGGTGTGACTGTTTCCTAGTACTGTTTCCTAGTACTGTGTTTTTGTGTTAGAGAGTTGGTGGTGTGACTGTTTCCTAGTACTGTGTGTGTTTGTGTTAGAGAGTTGGTGGTGTGACTGTTTCCTAGTACTGTGTGTGTTTGTGTTAGAGAGTTGGTAGTGAGACTGTTTCCTAGTACTTTGTGTGTTTGTGTTAGAGTTGGTGATGATGATGTGACTGTTTCCTAGTACTGTGTGTGTTTGTGTTAGAGAGTTGGTGGTGTGACTGTTTCCTAGTACTGTGTGTGTTTGTGTTAGAGAGTTGGTGGTGTGACTGTTTCCTAGTACTGTGTGTATTTGTGTTAGAATTGGTGGTGTGACTGTTTCCTATTACTGTTTGTGTTTGTGTTAGAGAGTTGGTGGTGTGACTGTTTCCTAGTACTGTGTGTGTTTGTGTTAGAGAGTTGGTGGTGTGACTGTTTCCTAGTACTGTGTGTGTTTGTGTTAGAGAGTTGGTGGTGTGACTGTTTCCTAGTACTGTGTGTGTTTGTGTTAGAGAGTTGGTGGTGTGACTGTTTAGTACTGTGTGTGTTTGTGTTAGAGAGTTGGTGGTGTGACTAGTACTGTGTGTGTTTGTGTTAGAGAGTTGGTGGTGTGACTGTTTCCTAGTACTGTGTGTGTGACTTTTCCTAGTACTGTGTGTGTGAGAGTTGGTGGTGTGACTGTTTCCTAGTACTGTGTGTGTTTGTGTTAGAGAGTTGGTGGTGTGACTGTTTCCTAGTACTGTGTGTGTTTGTGTTAGAGAGTTGGTGGTGTGACTGTTTCCTAGTACTGTGTGTGTTTGTGTTAGAGAGTTGGTGGTGTGACTGTTTCCTAGTACTGTGTGTGTTTGTGGTGTGGTGTGACTGTTTCCTAGTACTGTGTGTGTTAGAGAGTTGTGGTGTGACTGTTTCCTAGTACTGTGTGTGTTTGTGTTACTGTGTGTGTTTGTGTTAGAGAGTTGGTGGTGTGACTGTTTCCTAGTACTGTGTGTGTTTGTGTTAGAGAGTTGGTGGTGTGACTGTTTCCTAGTACTGTGTGTGTTTGTGTTAGAGAGTTGGTGGTGTGACTGTTTCCTAGTACTGTGTGTGTTTGTGTTAGAGAGTTGGTGGTGTGACTGTTTCCTAGTACTGTGTGTGTTTGTGTTAGAGAGTTGGTGGTGTGACTGTTTCCTAGTACTGTGTGTGTTTGTGTTAGAGAGTTGGTGGTGTGACTGTTTCCTAGTACTGTGTGTGTTTGTGTTAGAGAGTTGGTGGTGTGACTGTTTCCTAGTACTGTGTGTGTTTGTGTTAGAGAGTTGGTGGTGTGACTGTTTCCTAGTACTGTGTGTGTTTGTGGTGTGACTGTTTCCTAGTACTGTGTGTGTTTGTGTTAGAGAGTTGGTGGTGTGACTGTGTGTGTTTGTGTTACTGTTTCCTAGTACTGTGTTAGAGAGTTGTGGTGTGACTGTTTCCTAGTACTGTGTGTGTTTGTGTTAGAGAGTTGGTGGTGTGACTGTTTCCTAGTACTGTGTGTTTGTGGTGTGACTGTTTCCTAGTACTGTGTGTGTTTGTGGTGTGACTGTTTCCTAGTACTGTGTGTGTTTGTGTTAGAGAGTTGGTGGTGTGACTGTTTCCTAGTACTGTGTGTGTTTGTGTTAGAGAGTTGGTGGTGTGACTGTTTCCTAGTACTGTGTGTGTTTGTGTTAGAGAGTTGGTGGTGTGACTGTTTCCTAGTACTGTGTGTGTTTGTGTTAGAGAGTTGGTGGTGTGACTGTTTCCTAGTACTGTGTGTGTTTGTGTTAGAGAGTTGGTGGTGTGACTGTTTCCTAGTACTGTGTGTGTTTGTGTTAGAGAGTTGGTGGTGTGACTGTTTCCTAGTACTGTGTGTGTTTGTGTTAGAGAGTTGGTGGTGTGACTGTTTCCTAGTACTGTGTGTGTTTGTGTTAGAGAGTTGGTGGTGTGACTGTTTCCTAGTACTGTGTGTGTTTGTGTTAGAGAGTTGGTGGTGTGACTGTTTCCTAGTACTGTGTGTGTTTGTGTTAGAGAGTTGGTGGTGTGACTGTTTCCTAGTACTGTGTGTGTTTGTGTTAGAGAGTTGGTGGTGTGACTGTTTCCTAGTACTGTGTGTGTTTGTGTTAGAGAGTTGGTGGTGTGACTGTTTCCTAGTACTGTGTGTGTTTGTGGTGTGACTGTTTCCTAGTACTGTGTGTGTTTGTGTTAGAGTTGGTGGTGTGACTGTTTCCTAGTACTGTGTGTGTTTGTGTTAGAGTGGTGGACTGTTTCCTAGTACTGTGTGTTTTGTGTTTGGTGTGTTTTCCTAGTACTGTGTGTGTTGGTGGTGTGACTGTTTCCTAGTACTGTGTGTGTTTGTGTTAGAGAGTTGGTGGTGTGACTGTTTCCTAGTACTGTGTGTGTTTGTGTTAGAGAGTTGGTGGTGTGACTGTTTCCTGTGTGTGTTTGTGTTAGAGAGTTGGTGGTGTGACTGTACTGTGTGTGTTTGTGTTAGAGAGTTGGTGGTGAGACTGTTTCCTAGTACTGTGTGTGTTTGTGTTAGAGAGTTGGTGGTGTGACTGTTTCCTAGTACTGTGTGTGTTTGTGGTGTGACTGTTTCCTAGTACTGTGTGTGTTTGTGTTAGAGAGTTGGTGGTGTGACTGTTTCCTAGTACTGTGTGTGTTTGTGGTGTGACTGTTTCCTAGTACTGTGTGTGTTTGTGTTAGAGAGTTGGTGGTGTGACTGTTTCCTAGTACTGTGTGTGTTTGTGTTAGAGAGTTGGTGGTGTGACTGTTTCCTAGTACTGTGTGTGTTTGTGTTAGAGAGTTGGTGGTGTGACTGTTTCCTAGTACTGTGTGTGTTTGTGTTAGAGAGTTGGTGGTGTGACTGTTTCCTAGTACTGTGTGTGTTTGTGTTAGAGAGTTGGTGGTGTGACTGTTTCCTAGTACTGTGTGTGTTTGTGTTAGAGAGTTGGTGGTGTGACTGTTTCCTAGTACTGTGTGTGTTTGTGTTAGAGAGTTGGTGGTGTGACTGTTTCCTAGTACTGTGTGTGTTTGTGTTAGAGAGTTGGTGGTGTGACTGTTTCCTAGTACTGTGTTGTTTGTGTTAGAGAGTTGGTGGTGTGACTGTTTCCTGTACTGTGTGTTTTGTGTTAGAGAGTTGGTGGTGTGACTGTTTCCTAGTACTGTGTGTGTTTGTGTTAGAGAGTTGGTGGTGTGACTGTTTCCTAGTACTGTGTGTGTTTGTGTTAGAGAGTTGGTGGTGTGACTGTTTCCTAGTACTGTGTGTGTTTGTGTTAGAGAGTTGGTGGTGTGACTGTTTCCTAGTACTGTGTGTGTTTGTGTTAGAGAGTTGGTGGTGTGACTGTTTCCTAGTACTGTGTGTGTTTGTGTTAGAGAGTTGGTGGTGTGACTGTTTCCTAGTACTGTGTGTGTTTGTGTTAGAGAGTTGGTGGTGTGACTGTTTCCTAGTACTGTGTGTGTTTGTGTTAGAGAGTTGGTGGTGTGACTGTTTCCTAGTACTGTGTGTGTTTGTGTTAGAGTTGGTGGTGTGACTGTTTCCTAGTACTGTGTGTGTTTGTGTTAGAGAGTTGGTGGTGTGACTGTTTCCTAGTACTGTGTGTGTTTGTGTTAGAGAGTTGGTGGTGTGACTGTTTCCTAGTACTGTGTGTGTGTTAGAGAGTTGGTGGTGTGACTGTTTCCTAGTACTGTGTGTGTGTGTGTGTGTTAGAGAGTTGGTGGCGTGACTGTTTCCTAGTACTGTGTGTGTTTGTGTTAGAGAGTTGGTGGTGTGACTGTTTCCTAGTACTGTGTGTGTTTGTGTTAGAGAGTTGGTGGTGTGACTGTTTCCTAGTACTGTGTGTGTTTGTGTTAGAGAGTTGGTGGTGTGACTGTTTCCTAGTACCTAGTACTGTGTGTGTTTGTGTTAGAGAGTTGGTGGTGTGACTGTTTCCTAGTACTGTGTGTGTTTGTGTTAGAGAGTTGGTGGTGTGACTGTTTCCTAGTACTGTGTGTGTTTGTGTTAGAGAGTTGGTGGTGTGACTGTTTCCTAGTACTGTGTGTGTTTGTGGTGTGACTGTTTCCTAGTACTGTGTGTGTTTGTGTTAGAGAGTTGGTGGTGTGACTGTTTCCTAGTACTGTGTGTGTTTGTGTTAGAGAGTTGGTGGTGTGACTGTTTCCTAGTACTGTGTGTTAGTTTGTGTTAGTTTCCTAGTACTTGGTGTTTGTGTGACTGTTTCCTAGTACTGTGTGTGTTTGTGTTAGAGAGTTGGTGGTGTGACTGTTTCCTAGTACTGTGTGTGTTTGTGTTAGAGAGTTGGTGGTGTGACTGTTTCCTAGTACTGTGTGTGTTTGTGTTAGAGAGTTGGTGGTGTGACTGTTTCCTAGTACTGTGTGTGTTTGTGTTAGAGAGTTGGTGGTGTGACTGTTTCCTAGTACTGTGTGTGTTTGTGTTAGAGAGTTGGTGGTGTGACTGTTTCCTAGTACTGTGTGTGTTTGTGGTGTGACTGTTGGTGGTAGTACTGTGTGTGTTTGTGTTAGAGAGTTGGTGGTGTGACTGTTTCCTAGTACTGTGTGTGTTTGTGTTAGAGAGTTGGTGGTGTGACTGTTTCCTAGTACTGTGTGTGTTTGTGGTGTGACTGTTTCCTAGTACTGTGTGTGTTTGTGTTAGTGGTGACTGTTTCCTAGTACTGTGTGTGTTTGTGTTAGAGAGTTGGTGGTGTGACTGTTTCCTAGTACTGTGTGTGTTTGTGTTAGAGAGTTGGTGGTGTGACTGTTTCCTAGTACTGTGTGTTTTGGTGTTGACTGTTTCCTAGAGTTGGTGGTGTGACTGTTTCCTAGTACTGTGTGTGTTTGTGTTAGAGAGTTGGTGGTGTGACTGTTTCCTAGTACTGTGTGTGTTTGTGTTAGAGAGTTGGTGGTGTGACTGTTTCCTAGTACTGTGTTTGTGTTAGAGAGTTGGTGGTGTGACTGTTTCCTAGTACTGTTTCCTAGTGTGTTTGTGTTAGAGAGTTGGTGGTGTGACTGTTTCCTAGTACTGTGTGTGTTTGTGTTAGAGAGTTGGTGGTGTGACTGTTTCCTAGTACTGTGTGTGTTTGTGTTAGAGAGTTGGTGGTGTGACTGTTTCCTAGTACTGTGTGTGTTTGTGTTAGAGAGTTGTGGTGTGACTGTTTCCTAGTACTGTGTGTGTTTGTGTTAGAGAGTTGGTGGTGTGACTGTTTCCTAGTACTGTGTGTGTTTGTGTTAGAGAGTTGGTGGTGTGACTGTTTCCTAGTACTGTGTGTGTTTGTGTTAGAGAGTTGTTTGTGGTGTGACTGTTTCCTAGTACTGTGTGTGTTTGTGTTAGAGAGTTGGTGGTGTGACTGTTTCCTAGTACTGTGTGTGTTGTGTGTTGACTGTTTCCTAGTACTGTGTGTTTGTGGTGTGACTGTTTCCTAGTACTGTGTGTGTTTGTGTTAGAGAGTTGGTGGTGTGACTGTTTCCTAGTACTGTGTGTGTTTGTGTTAGAGAGTTGGTGGTGTGACTGTTTCCTAGTACTGTGTGTGTTTGTGTTATAGAGTTGGTGGTGTGACTGTTTCCTAGTACTGTGTGTGTTTGTGTTAGAGAGTTGGTGGTGTGACTGTTTCCTAGTACTGTGTGTGTTTGTGGTGTGACTGTTTCCTAGTACTGTGTGTGTTTGTGTTAGAGAGTTGGTGGTGTGACTGTTTCCTAGTACTGTGTGTTTTTGTGTTAGAGAGTTGGTGGTGTGACTGTTTCCTAGTACTGTGTGTGTTTGTGTGGTGTGACTGTTTCCTAGTACTGTGTGTGTGGTGTGACTGTTTCCTAGTACTGTGTGTGTTTGTGTTAGAGAGTTGGTGGTGTGACTGTTTCCTAGTACTGTGTGTGTTTGTGTTAGAGAGTTGGTGGTGTGACTGTTTCCTAGTACTGTGTGTGTTTGTGTTAGAGAGTTGGTGGTGTGACTGTTTCCTAGTACTGTTTCCTAGTACTGTGTGTGTTTGTGTTAGAGAGTTGGTGGTGTGACTGTTTCCTAGTACTGTGTGTGTTTGTGTGTTAGTTTCCTGGTAGAGTTGGTGGTGTGACTGTTTCCTAGTACTGTGTGTGTTTGTGTTAGAGAGTTGGTGGTGTGACTGTTTCCTAGTACTGTGTGTGTTTGTGTTAGAGAGTTGGTGGTGTGACTGTTTCCTAGTACTGTGTGTGTTTGTGTTAGAGAGTTGGTGGTGTGACTGTTTCCTAGTACTGTGTGTGTTTGTGTTGACTGTTTCCTAGTACTGTTGTGTGTGTGTTGACTGTTTCTAGTACTGTGTGTGTTTGTGTTAGAGAGTTGGTGGTGTGACTGTTTCCTAGTACTGTGTGTGTTTGTGTTGGTGTGACTGTTTCCTAGTACTGTTGTGTTTGTGTTAGTTGTGACTGTTTCCTAGTACTGTGTGTGTTTGTGTTAGAGTGTGTGTTTCCTAGTACTGTGTGTGTTTAGTGGTGTGACTGTTTCCTAGTACTGTGTGTGTTTGTGTTAGAGAGTTGGTGGTGTGACTGTTTCCTAGTACTGTGTGTGTTTGTGTTAGAGAGTTGGTGGTGTGACTGTTTCCTAGTACTGTGTGTGTTTGTGTTAGAGAGTTGGTGGTGTGACTGTTTCCTAGTACTGTGTGTGTTTGTGGGTGTGACTGTTTCCTAGTACTGTGTGTGTTTGTGTTAGAGAGTTGGTGGTGTGACTGTTTGTGTGTTTGTGTTAGAGAGTTGGTGGTGTGACTGTTTCTAGTACTGTGTGTGTTTGTGTTAGAGAGTTGGTGGTGTGACTGTTTCCTAGTACTGTGTGTGTTTGTGTTAGAGAGTTGGTGGTGTGACTGTTTCCTAGTACTGTGTGTGTTTGTGGTGTGACTGTTTCTTAGTACTGTGTGTGTTTGTGTTAGAGAGTTGTGGTGTGACTGTTTCCTAGTACTGTGTGTGTTTGTGTTAGAGAGTTGGTGGTGTGACTGTTTCCTAGTACTGTGTGTATTTGTGTTAGAGTTGGTGGTGTGACTGTTTCCTAGTACTGTGTGTGTTTGTGTTAGAGAGTTGGTGGTGTGACTGTTTCCTAGTACTGTGTGTGTTTGTGTTAGAGAGTTGGTGGTGTGACTGTTTCCTAGTACTGTGTGTGTTTGTGTTAGAGAGTTGGTGGTGTGACTGTTTCCTGGTACTGTGTGTGTTTGTGGTGTTACTGTTTCCTAATACTGTGTGTGTTTGTGTTAGAGAGTTGGTGGTGTGACTGTTTCCTAGTACTGTGTGTGTTTGTGTTAGAGAGTTGGTGGTGTGACTGTTTCCTAGTACTGTGTGTGTTTGTGTTAGAGAGTTGGTGGTGTGACTGTTTCCTAGTACTGTGTGTGTTTGTGTTAGAGAGTTGGTGGTGTGACTGTTTCCTAGTACTGTGTGTGTTTGTGTTAGAGTACTGTTGGTTTGTGGTGTGACTGTTTCCTAGTACTGTGTGTGTTTGTGTTAGAGAGTTGGTGGTGTGACTGTTTCCTAGTACTGTGTGTGTTTGTGTTAGAGAGTTGGTGGTGTGACTGTTTCCTAGTACTGTGTGTGTTTGTGTTAGAGAGTTGGTGGTGTGACTGTTTCCTAGTACTGTGTGTGTTTGTGGTGTGACTGTTTCCTAGTACTGTGTGTGTTTGTGTTAGAGAGTTGGTGGTGTGACTGTTTCCTAGTACTGTGTGTGTTTGTGTTAGAGAGTTGGTGGTGTGACTGTTTCCTAGTACTGTGTGTGTTTGTGTTAGAGAGTTGGTGGTGTGACTGTTTCCTAGTACTGTGTGTGTTTGTGGTGTGACTGTTTCCTAGTACTGTGTGTGTTTGTGTTAGAGAGTTGGTGGTGTGACTGTTTCCTAGTACTGTGTGTGTTTGTGTTAGAGAGTTGGTGGTGTGACTGTTTCCTAGTACTGTGTGTGTTTGTGTTAGAGAGTTGGTGGTGTGACTGTTTCCTAGTACTGTGTGTTTTTGTGTTAGAATTGGTGGTGTGACTGTTTCCTAGTACTGTGTGTGTTTGTGGTGTGACTGTTTCCTAGTACTGTGTGTGTTTGTGTTAGAGAGTTGGTGGTGTGACTGTTTCCTAGTACTGTGTGTGTTTGTGTTAGAGAGTTGGTGGTGTGACTGTTTCCTAGTACTGTGTGTGTTTGTGTTAGAGAGTTGTGGTGTGACTGTTTCCTAGTACTGTTGTGTTTGTGTTAGTGGTGTGACTGTTTCCTAGTGTGTTTGTGTTAGAGAGTTGGTGGTGACTGTTTCCTAGTACTGTGTGTGTTTGTGTTAGAGAGTTGGTGGTGTGACTGTTTCCTAGTACTGACTGTTTCCTAGTACTGTGTTTTTGTGTTAGAGAGTTGGTGGTGTGACTGTTTCCTAGTACTGTGTGTGTTTGTGTTAGAGAGTTGGTGGTGTGACTGTTTCCTAGTACTGTGTGTGTTTGTGTTAGAGAGTTGGTGGTGTGACTGTTTCCTAGTACTGTGTGTGTTTGTGTTAGAGAGTTGTGGTGTGACTGTTTCCTAGTACTGTGTGTGTTTGTGTTAGAGAGTTGGTGGTGTGACTGTTTCCTAGTACTGTGTGTGTTTGTGTTAGAGAGTTGGTGGTGTGACTGTTTCCTAGTACTGTGTGTGTTTGTGGTGTGACTGTTTCCTAGTACTGTGTGTGTTTGTGTTAGAGAGTGGTGGTGTGACTGTTTCCTAGTACTGTGTGTGTTTGTGTTAGAGAGTTGGTGGTGTGACTGTTTCCTAGTACTGTGTGTGTTTGTGTTAGAGAGTTGGTGGTGTGACTGTTTCCTAGTACTGTGTGTGTTTGTGTTAGAGAGTGGTGACTGTTTCCTAGTACTGTGTGTGTTTGTTGGTGGTGTGACTGTTTCCTAGTACTGTGTGTGTTTGTGTTAGAGAGTTGGTGGTGTGACTGTTTCCTAGTACTGTGTGTGTTTGTGTTAGAGAGTTGGTGGTGTGACTGTTTCCTAGTACTGTGTGTGTTAGTTGGTGGTGTGACTGTTTCCTAGTACTGTGTGTGTTTGTGTTGACTGTTGGTGTGACTGTTTCCTAGTACTGTGTGTGTTTGTGTTAGAGAGTTGGTGGTGTGACTGTTTCCTAGTACTGTGTGTGTTTGTGTTAGAGAGTTGGTGGTGTGACTGTTTCCTAGTACTGTGTGTGTTTGTGTTAGAGAGTTGGTGGTGTGACTGTTTCCTAGTGTTAGTGTTAGTTGGTGGTGTGACTGTTTCCTAGTACTGTGTGTTTTTGTGTTAGAGAGTTGGTGGTGTGACTGTTTCCTAGTACTGTGTGTGTTTGTGTTAGAGAGTTGGTGGTGTGACTGTTTCCTAGTACTGTGTGTTTGTGTTAGAGAGTTGTGGTGTGACTGTTTCCTAGTACTGTGTGTGTTTGTGTTAGAGAGTTGGTGGTGTGACTGTTTCCTAGTACTGTTTGTTTGTGTTAGAGAGTTGGTGGTGTGACTGTTTCCTAGTACTGTGTGTGTTTGTGTTAGAGAGTTGGTGGTGTGACTGTTTCCTAGTACTGTGTGTGTTTGTGTTAGAGAGTTGGTGGTGTGACTGTTTCCTAGTACTGTGTGTGTTTGTGGTGTGACTGTTTCCTAGTACTGTGTGTGTTTGTGTTAGAGAGTTGGTGGTGTGACTGTTTCCTAGTACTGTGTGTGTTTGTGTTAGAGAGTTGGTGGTGTGACTGTTTCCTAGTACTGTGTGTGTTTGTGTTAGAGAGTTGGTGACTGTTTCCTAGTACTGTGTGTTTGTGTTAGAGAGTTGTGGTGTGACTGTTTCCTAGTACTGTGTGTGTTTGTGTTAGAGAGTTGGTGGTGTGACTGTTTCCTAGTACTGTGTGTGTTGTTTGTGTGGTTGGTGGTGTGACTGTTTCCTAGTACTGTGTGTGTTAGAGAGTTGTGGTGTGACTGTTTCCTAGTACTGTGTGTGTTTGTGTTAGAGAGTTGGTGGTGTGACTGTTTCCTAGTACTGTGTGTGTTTGTGTTAGAGAGTTGGTGGTGTGACTGTTTCCTAGTACTGTGTGTGTTTGTGTTAGAGAGTGTTTCCTAGTACTGTGTGTGTTTGTGTTAGAGAGTTGGTGGTGTGACTGTTTCCTAGTACTGTGTGTGTTTGTGTTAGTTGGTGTGACTGTTTTTTAGTACTGTGTGTGTTTGTGTTAGAGAGTTGGTGGTGTGACTGTTTCCTAGTACTGTGTGTGTTTGTGTTAGAGAGTTGGTGGTGTGACTGTTTCCTAGTACTGTGTGTGTTTGTGGTGTGACTGTTTCTTAGTACTGTGTGTGTTTGTGTTAGAGAGTTGGTGGTGTGACTGTTTCCTAGTACTGTGTGTGTTTGTGTTAGAGAGTTGGTGGTGTGACTGTTTCCTAGTACTGTGTGTGTTTGTGTTAGAGAGTTGGTGGTGTGACTGTTTCCTAGTACTGTGTGTGTTTGTGTTAGAGAGTTGGTGGTGTGACTGTTTCCTAGTGTGTGTTTGTGTTACTGTTTCCTAGTGTGTTTTTGTGTTAGAGAGTTGGTGGTGTGACTGTTTCCTAGTACTGTGTGTGTTTGTGTTAGAGAGTTGGTGGTGTGACTGTT
>NW_027014055.1:0-14497 GCF_036934945.1 Oncorhynchus masou masou | reverse complement strand
TGTATATAGCCTCCACATTGACTCGGTACCTGTACCCCCTGTATATAGCCTCCACATTGACTCTGTACCTGTACCCCCTGTATATAGCCTCCACATTGACTCTGTACCGGTACCCCCTGTATATAGCCTCCACATTGACTCTGTACCGGTATCCCCTGTATATAGCCTCCACATTGACTCTGTGCCGGTACCCCCTGTATATAGCCTCCACATTGACTCTGTACCGGTACCCCCTGTATATAGCCTCCACATTGACTCAGTACCTGTACCCCCTGTATATAGCCTCCACATTGACTCTGTACCGGTATCCCCTGTATATAGCCTCCACATTGACTCTGTACCGGTATCCCCTGTATATAGCCTCCACATTGACTCTGTACCGGTACCCCCTGTATATAGCCTCCACATTGACTCTGTACCGGTATCCCCTGTATATAGCCTCCACACTGACTCTGTACCGGTATCCCTGTATATAGCCTCCACATTGACCCGGTACCTGTACCCCCTGTATATAGCCTCCACACTGACTCTGTACCGGTACCCCCTGTATATAGCCTCCACATTGACTCTGTACCGGTACCCCCTGTATATAGCCTCCACATTGACTCTGTACCGGTAACACCCTGTATATAGCCTCCACATTGACTCTGTGCCGGTACCCCCTGTATATAGCCTCCACATTGACTCTGTACCGGTACCCCCTGTATATAGCCTCCACATTGACTCTGTACCGTAACACCCTGTATATAGCCTCCACATTGACTCTGTACCGGTACCCCCTGTATATAGCCTCCACATTGACTCTGTACCGGTACCCCCTGTATATAGCCTCCACATTGACTCTGTACCTGTACCCCCTGTATATAGCCTCCACATTGACTCTGTACCTGTACCCCCTGTATATAGCCTCCACATTGACTCTGTTCCGGTACCCCCTGTATATAGCCTCCACATTGACTCTGTACCGGTACCACCTGTATATAGCCTCCACATTGACTCTGTACCAGTACCCCCTGTATATAGCCTCCACATTGACTCGGTACCGGTATCCCCTGTATATAGCCTCCACATTGACTCTGTACCTGTACCCCCTGTATATAGCCTCCACATTGACTCTGTACCGGTACCCCCTGTATATAGCCTCCACACTGACTCTGTACCTGTACCCCCTGTATATAGCCTCCACACTGACTCGGTACCGGTACCCCCTGTATATAGCCTCCACATTGACTCTGTACCTGTACCCCCTGTATATAGCCTCCACATTGACTCTGTACCTGTACCCCCTGTATATAGCCTCCACATTGACTCTGTACCGGTACCCCTGTATATAGCCTCCACATTGACTCGGTACCGGTACCCCCTGTATATAGCCTCCACATTGACTCTGTACCGGTACCCCCTGTATATAGCCTCCACATTGACTCTGTACCTGTACCCCCTGTATATAGCCTCCACATTGACTCTGTACCGGTATCCCCTGTATATAGCCTCCACAATTGACTCTGGTACCTGTACCCCCTGTATATAGCCTCCACATTGACTCTGTACCGGTATCCCTGTATATAGCCTCCACAATGACTCTGTACCTGTACCCCCTGTATATAGCCTCCACATTGACTCTGTACCTGTACCCCCTGTATATAGCCTCCACATTGACTCTGTACCGGTATCCCTGTATATAGCCTCCACATTGACTCTGTACCGGTACCCCTGTATATAGCCTCCACATTGACTCTGTACCGGTATCCCTGTATATAGCCTCCACATTGACTCTGTACCGGTACCCCCTGTATATAGCCTCCACAATGACTCGGTACCTGTACCCCCTGTATATAGCCTCCACATTGACTCTGTACCGGTACCCCCTGTATATAGCCTCCACATTGACTCTGTACCGGTATCCCTGTATATAGCCTCCACAATGACTCGGTACCTGTACCCCCTGTATATAGCCTCCACATTGACTCTGTACCGGTATCCCTGTATATAGCCTCCACATTGACTCTGTACCGGTACCCCCTGTATATAGCCTCCACATTGACTCTGTACCGGTACCCCCTGTATATAGCCTCCACATTGACTCTGTACCGGTATCCCTGTATATAGCCTCCACAATGACTCTGTACACCCTGTATATAGCCTCCACACTGACTCTGTACCGGTACCCCCTGTATATAGCCTCCACACTGACTCGGTACCTGTACCCCCTGTATATAGCCTCCACATTGACTCTGTACCTGTACCCCCTGTATATAGCCTCCACACTGACTCGGTTCCGGTACCCCCTGTATATAGCCTCCACATTGACTCTGTACTGGTACCCCCTGTATATAGCCTCCACATTGACTCAGTACCGGTACCCCCTGTATATAGCCTCCACATTGACTCTGTGCCGGTACCCCCTGTATATAGCCTCCACATTGACTCTGTACCTGTACCCCCTGTATATAGCCTCCACACTGACTCTGTACCGGTACCCCCTGTATATAGCCTCCACATTGACTCTGTACCGGTACCCCCTGTATATAGCCTCCACATTGACTCAGTACCTGTACCCCCTGTATATAGCCTCCACATTGACTCTGTACCGGTACCCCCTGTATATAGCCTCCACACTGACTCGGTACCTGTACCCCCTGTATATAGCCTCCACACTGACTCGGTACCTGTACCCCCTGTATATAGCCTCCACACTGACGCGTTCCGGTACCCCTGTATATAGCCTCCACATTGACTCGGTACCGGTACCCCCTGTATATAGCCTCCACACTGACTCGGTTCCGGTACCCCCTGTATATAGCCTCCACATTGACTCGGTACCGGTACCCCCTGTATATAGCCTCCACACTGACTCGGTACCGGTATCCCCTGTATATAGCCTCCACATTGACTCTGTACCGGTATCCCCTGTATATAGCCTCCACACTGACTCGGTACCGGTATCCCCTGTATATAGCCTCCACACTGACTCGGTACCCCCTGTATATAGCCTCCACACTGACTCTGTACCGGTATCCCCTGTATATAGCCTCCACACTGACTCTGTACCGGTAACCCCTGTATATAGCCTCCACACTGACTCTGTACCGGTACCCCCTGTATATAGCCTCCACACTGACTCTGTACCGGTATCCCCTGTATATAGCCTCCACACTGACTCTGTACCAGTACCCCCTGTATATAGCCTGCACACAGACTCTGTGCCGGTACCCCCTGTATATAGCCTCCACACTGACTCTGTACCGGTACCCCCTGTATATAGCCTCCACACTGACTCGGTACCGGTACCCCCTGTATATAGCCTCCACACTGACTCTGTACCGGTACCCCCTGTATATAGCCTCCACACTGACTCGGTACCGGTACCCCCTGTATATAGCCTCCACACTGACTCTGTACCGGTACCCCCTGTATATAGCCTCCACATTGACTCGGTACCTGTACCCCCTGTATATAGCCTCCACATTGACTCGGTACCTGTACCCCCTGTATATAGCCTCCATATTGACTCAGTACCTGTACCCCCTGTATATAGCCTCCACATTGACTCTGTACCGGTATCCCCTGTATATAGCCTCCACATTGACTCTGTACCGGTATCCCCTGTATATAGCCTCCACACTGACTCTGTACCGGTACCCCTGTATATAGCCTCCACATTGACTCTGTACCGGTACCCCCTGTATATAGCCTCCACATTGACTCAGTACCTGTACCCCCTGTATATAGCCTCCACATTGACTCTGTACCGGTATCCCCTGTATATAGCCTCCACATTGACTCTGTACCGGTATCCCCTGTATATAGCCTCCACACTGACTCTGTACCGGTACCCCCTGTATATAGCCTCCACATTGACTCTGTACCGGTATCCCCTGTATATAGTCTCCACACTGACTCTGTACCGGTATCCCTGTATATAGCCTCCACATTGACCCGGTACCTGTACCCCCTGTATATAGCCTCCACACTGACTCTGTACCGGTACCCCCTGTATATAGCCTCCACATTGACTCGGTACCTGTACCCCCTGTATATAGCCTCCACACTGACTCTGTACCGTAACACCCTGTATATAGCCTCCACATTGACTCTGTACCCGGTACCCCCTGTATATAGCCTCCACACTGACTCGGTACCTGTACCCCCTGTATATAGCCTCCACACTGACTCTGTACCGTAACACCCTGTATATAGCCTCCACATTGACTCGGTACCTGTACCCCTGTAGCAGCCTCCACATTGACTCTGTACCGGTACCCCTGTATATAGCCTCCACATTGACTCTGTACCTGTACCCCTGTATATAGTCACATTGACTCGGCATCTGCACCCTGTATATAGCCTCCACATTGACTCTGTACCGGTACCCCCTGTATATAGCCTCCACATTGACTCTGTACCGGTACCCCCTGTATATAGCCTCCATTGACTCTGTACCGGTACCCTGTATATAGTTCCACACTGACTCGGTACCGGTATCCCCTGTATATAGCCTCCACATTGACTCGGGTACCTGTACCCCTGTATATAGCCTCCACACTGACTCTACCGTACCCTGTATATAGCCTCCACACTGACTCGGTACCTGTACCCCCTGTATATAGCCTCCACACTGACTCGGTTCCGGTACCCCTGTATATAGCCTCCACATTGACTCGGTACCTGTACCCCCTGTATATAGCCTCCACATTGACTCTGTACCTGTACCCCTGTATATAGCCTCCACACTGACTCACCGGTATCCCCTGTATATAGCCTCCACATTGACTCGGTACCTGTCCCCTGTATAGCCTCCACACTGACTCGGTACCGGTATCCCTGTATATAGCCTCCACACTGACTCGGTACCTGTACCCCCTGCATAGCCTCCACACTGACTCTGTACCGCATCCCCTGTATATAGCCTCCACACTGACTCGGTACCTGTAACCCTGTATATAGCCTCCACACTGACTCTGTACCGGTATCCCTGTATATAGCCTCCACAATGACTCTGTACCAGTACCCCCTGTATATAGCCTCCACACTGACTCAGTACCAGTACCCTGTATAGCCTCCACACTGACTCTGTACCGGTATCCCTGTATATAGCCTCCACATTGACTCTGTACCCCGTCCCCTGTATATAGCCTCCACATTGACTCTGTACCGGTATCCCTGTATATAGCCTCCACACTGACTCTGTACCGGTACCCCTGTATATAGCCTCCACACTGACTCGGTACCTGTACCCCCTGTATATAGCCTCCACACTGACTCTGTACCGTACCCCTGTATATAGCCTCCACATTGACTCGGTACCTGTACCCTGTATAGCCTCCACAATGACTCTGTACCTGTACCCCTGTATATAGCCTCCACACTGACTCTGTACCGGTATCCCTGTATAGCCTCCACATTGACTCTGTACCTGTACCCCCTGTATATAGCCTCCACACTGACTCTGTACCGGTACCCTGTATATAGCCTCCACATTGACTCTGTACCTGTACCCTGTATATAGCCTCCACACTGACTCTGTACCGGTATCCCCTGTATATAGCCCCACATTGACTCTGCACCGGTACCCCCTGTATATAGCCTCCACATTGACTCGGTACCGGTACCCCTGTATATAGCCTCCACATTGACTCTGTACCTGTACCCCTGTATATAGCATCCACATTGACTCGGCACTGCACCCCCTGTATATAGCCTCCACATTGACTCTGTACCGGTACCCCTGTATATAGCCTCCACATTGACTCTGTACCGGGTACCTCCTGTATATACTGTAGCCTTGTTATTATTATTTTATTGTGTTACTTTTTTATAATTTTTGACTTTAGTTTATCTGGTAAACAGTATATTTTCTTAACTCTTCTTGAACTGCACTGTTGGTTAAGGGCTTGTAAGTTTTTCACAGTTGTATTCCTGTTTCTGTTGTATTCGTGCATGTGACAAATAAAGTTTGACGGTGTGTGTGTGTGTGTGTGTGTGTGTGTGTGTGTGTGTGTGTGTGTGTGTGTGCGCGCGCATGCGCAGCTCTTACCTGAGTATGACTCCCTGCTCCTCCCAGTAGCTGTGAACTGCAGTCCTCCCAGGCCCCTGTCAGTTGGCTAAGGAAACCCTGTACATCTCTTAGCTCCTCACGAGAGCATCGAAGCAGAGACAGGGTGGCAGTCAGGGCCTGCTGCTGTCTTACGCACCTCTCTCTGTAACACACACACACAGTCAGGGCTCTGCTGCTGCTGTCCTACACACCTCTCTGTCACACACACACAGTCCTCTGCTGCTGTCCTACACACCTCTCTGTAACACACACACACAGTCAGGGCTCTGCTGCTGTCCTACACACCTCTGTAACACACACACACAGTCAGGGCTCTGCTGTCCTACACACCTCTCTGTAACACACACACACAGTCAGGGCTCTGCTGCTGTCCTACACACCTCTCTGTAACACACACACACACAGTCAGGGGCTGTCCCACACCTCTCTCTGTAACACACACACACAGCTGCTGTCCTACACACCTCTCTGTAACACACACACAGTCAGGGCTCTGCTGCTGTCCTACAACCTCTCTGCTGTCCTACACACCCTCTCTGTAACTCAGTCATTTACACATGTAACTCAGTGCTCAGTAATGCGGAGCGATGACGGAAAACTAGAACGCAGAATAGAACATTCTGTTATTCCAAGAAGGGTTTTGACAGAACTCTGGAAGCAGAGCACACTGAACTCATTCAGAAACATACTGACAAGCACACACTTACACCCACACTCACTGACACACTCACTGACACACTCACACACACACACACACACACACACACACACACACACACACACACACACACACACACACACACACACACACACACACACACACACACACACACACACACACACACACACACACTCACACTCACTGATACACACACAGATGCACACACACACACACAGACACACTCACACTCACACGCACACTCACTGATACACACACACACACTCACTGATACACACACACTCATGCACACACACTGATACTGATACACACACAGACGCACACTCACTGATACACACACTCACACGCACACTCACTGATACACACACAGACGCATACACACACACACAGTCACACGCACACTCACTGATATCACACACACTCACTGATACACACACACACACACACACTCACGCACACTCACTGATACACACACAGACGCACACTCACTGATACACACACACACACGCACACTCACTGATACACACACACTCACACGCACACTCACTGATACACACACTCACACACATGCACACTCACTGATACACACACACACAGTCACATGCACACTCACTGATACACACACTCACACAGTCACATGCACACTCACTGATACACACAGTGCTCGAATGGAGGGGGTCACGGTGGTTCACCGTACCCTTGTTAGAAAAAACAGGCTAAAAGCATAACCTTGTTAGTTTAAGATTGTGGCTTTTTTTTTACATAGGGAAAATCTCTTAAACCCTTAGCAGAGGTGAGAAAACGACATCTGGGTCTGATGGAGAGGAGGAAGTAGGAAGGAAGTGGGGGTAGGGCAGATGTAGGGGGGGCATGGAAGACGAGAGAGAGGAAGTAGAGGACATAGAGGAGGAGAGAGGAAATGAGGAGGAAGTAGAGAGGAAGTATAGAGGACATAGGGGAGAAGAGAGGAAGTGGGGAGGAAGTAGGGAGGAAGTAGAGAGGAAGTGGATAGAGTACATGGAGGAGGAAAGAGAGGAAGTAGGGAGGAAGTAGGGAGGGAAGTATAGAGGATATAGGGGAGAAGAGAGGAAGGGGGAGGAAGTAGGAGGAAGTAGAGAGGAAGTATAGAGGACATGGAGGAGAGAGAGGAAGTAGAGAAGTAGGGAGGAAGTATAGAGGACAAGGGGAGAAGAGAGGAAGTGGGGAGGACGAGAGGAAGTAGAGGAAGTAGAGAGGAAGTAGAGGACATAGAGAAGAGAGGAAGTGGGGAGGAAGTAGGGAGGAAGTAGAGAAGAAGTATAGAGGACATAGGGGGAGAAGATAGGAAGTGGGGAGGGAAGTAGGGAGGAAGTAGAGAGGAAGTATAGAGGACATAGGGGGAGAAGAGAGGAAGTAGGGAGGAAGTAGGGAGGAAGTATAGAGGACATGGGGGGAGGAAGAGAGGAAGTAGGGAAGGACGAGGGAGGAAGTATAGAGGAGATAGGGGGAGAAGAGAGGAAGTGGGGAGGAAGTAGGGAGGAAGTAGAGAGGAAGTATAGAGGAGCATAGGGGAGAAGAGAGGAAGTGGGGAGGAAGTAGGGAGGAAGTAGAGAAGAAGTATAGAGGACATAGGGGAGAAGAGAGGGAAGTGAGGAAGTAGGGGAAGTAGAGAAGAAGAAGAGGACATAGGGGAGAAGAGAGGAAGTAGGGAGGACGTATAGGGAGGAGAGAGGACAGAGAAGGGAAGTAGGGAGGAAGTAGGGGGAAGTAGGGAGGAAGTATAGAGGACATAGGGGAGAAGAGAGGAAGTGGGGGAGGAAAGTAGAGAGAAGTCAGAGGACATAGAAAGCAATTGGAGGAAGTAGACAGAAGTAGAAGTACCTAATAAACACGCCGCACCTTCGCTCATTGTCTAGTTTCAGCAGAATATTGTCTGTTGGTCAGTAAGCGCTGCAGCTCAAACAACTGGTTGTCCTGGTGAGAAGCTCACAGACGCAACTAAAGTGGTAGTTAAATTGAGCTGCTTTCTCAAAAGAATGAATCTGTGATGTATATTTCTCCACTTTCTGGAGGAAGACGCCTGTTAGACCCATGTGTACGGGTAGCCGGGCATGCGGAAAGCGTCATTTCTAAGACGCTCCTCAAAAAACCTTCCTAATTACACTTTTTACCGATTGTTAATTTAACCCACGTTTGCTGAAACTATCTCATGTAATTAAAATTTCAAACACAAAACAGTTAGCCAATGTTCCAAAACCACAGATCTTGCAAATGGAACACAGCAATCAAAATCATGTACTCCCTGCTCAAAATGAAACTCGGGATACACATGAGACACGCATTAAATTAATCTAACTCAGTGACAACAGAGATCACACTAATGTGGCATGTTCCAAAAACACCACTATCAGAACCTATTACAGTGTAAAGACTCAGATGTTGTTGTTATACTGGATACTGTTTGTGTCTACTCAAAAAGACTTGTTATACTGTATACTGTTTGTGTCTACTCAAACAAAGAAAGGAAAACAAATGCAAAAATGTATGTTTTACATTTCAACATGATTCAATACATATTAAACAGTGTACTGTAAACACACTTATAGTAAAAATGTATCCATACAGGAAATATATTTACGTTTGAAAAGGAAGAAAAATAGTGCTATTTGTACTACTGTACTGTACGTTAGATCAATTGTGCAGAATAGATAAGTCAAGAAACAAATACTTCATTGCGAAAACAAAAATCAGTCACATCTGTTGTTTTGGTTTTGATCAACATCACAGGCAAATATTCTCCTTGGCCAGACAGCAGGGGAAAATATCTTCTGGCATGACGCATCCACCCCTGACAGGACTGGAACATCACCACAGGGCTCCTCCATGGCCTGGAGAAGGGCCTTATGTTCATGGGGTTTGTGATCATACACCTTCCACCGCCAAAACTGAAAACAACTCCTCAATGGGGTTGAGAAATGGGAAATATGGTGGGAGATATAGAATTGTAAACCTTGGATGGTCATTGAAGCAGTTGCAGATCTGAGCAGCCCAATGGAAACTCCTGTTGTACCAAATTAGAGCATAACATTAGCTGCTCAGGGTCATCTGGCCCTTTCTGCTCTGGCTGAAAAACATTGTCATGTAAAGGTGTTCAGGACATTAAAGAGATGTTGTATGGTCCAAGGGTGGCAAGGCAGTGGAGGACCACATCGTGGCTCATAGCTGTGCATATAGTGACATTTCCCCCATGCTGGCCAGGTACCTCAATGATGGCGCGTTGACCAATGATGTTCCTTCCTCTCCTCCTCGTCTTCACCTAAATGTAATCCAGTCTCATCTATCAATATGAGTTCTTGGGGGACGGGCATCCAACATTCACCTGTAAATGCTGTAATGGGTGGATAGTAAAGTTCACTGAGTCTCTGATGTTTCAGCGGTGTCATAAAACCACATGGTTTACTTACACATATTCCGTACTGTTTATCCTTCACTCTTTGGGAATTCCTTTCAAATGGGACTCTGTAGATTTGCTTCATCCGGAGATGGTGTTTGTTAAGGGTGCCGACTGTGGTTGATAAACTCACTCTGACGTTATGGAAGATGGCCGGGTTTTCGATCATCTGTTGTTGGATTTCCCACCGTGTTAATGGCATTATGTTCGACCACCGTTTGCACAATGTCAGATTCCTATTCTCCTGTAAATAAACACGTTCTACCACAACGTGGTGGTCGTCTTTCAGATCTACAAAAAACACAATAGCATACAGTACAGTAAACACTACAGTAATACAGTGTACCCAGATAAACATGTTACGAAGTAGTATAGCTCCCAATTTCATACATACAGCAATACAGTAATGAAACATTGTATTTGTTGCCTTCACAGTACGTATTGGAATCTACAGTCTTTACTGTGCATTATGTTGTACTACTGTCAAGTAGTAAAGGTAGTAGAGAGGTCCAATGTCTGCAGTACAAACCTATTCTCATTTTGGAACGTCTGGATGATGGATGCTACGGTAAAGTGGCTCATATTGGGCAGCACTCTCTGCCCAGCCTCTCTCAAGGTCAAACCATGGTTGACCACAATGTACACCACGCCTACATTTTAATCAGAGATTACTCTCCTTGTTCTTGGTTCACCTCTACCTCTACCTCAACCTCCACATCTACTGCCTCAACCTCCACCTCTTCTATCTCCACGCTCTTCTACCTCCACCTCCACTTCTACCTCAACCTCTACCTCCACCTCTACTCTACCTCTACCTCCACTTCTACCTCTACTGTACCTCCACTTCTATCTCTACCTCTTCTACCGCTACTACCTCCACCACTACCTCTTACATTTACATTACATTTAAGTCATTTAGCAGACGCTCTTATCCAGGAGCGACTTACAAGTTGGTGAATTCACCTTCTGACATCCAGTGGAACAGCACCACTTTACAATAGTGCATCTAAATCATTAAGGGGGGGTGGGTGAGAAGGATTACTTATCCTATCCTAGGTATTCCTTGAAGAGGTGGGGTTTCCAGGTGTCTCCGGAAGGTGTGTGATTGACTCCGCTGTCCTGGCGTCGTGAGGGAGTTTGTTCCACCATTGGGGGGCCAGAGCAGCGAACAGTTTTGACTGGGCTGAGCGGGAACTGTACTTCCTCAATGGTAGGGAGGCAGAGCAGGCCAGAGGTGGATGAACGCAGTGCCCTTGCTTGGTGTAGGGCCTGATCAGAGCCTGGAGGTACTGCGGTGCCGTTCCCCTCACAGCTCCGTAGGCAAGCACCATGGTCTTGTAGCGGATGCGAGCTTCAACTGGAAGCCAGTGGAGAGAGCGGAGGAGCGGGGTGACGTGAGAGAACTTGGGAAGGTTGAACACCAGACGGGCTGCGGCGTTCTGGATGAGTTGTAGGGGTTTAATGGCACAGGCAGGGAGCCCAGCCAACAGCGAGTTGCAGTAATCCAGACGGGAGATGACAAGTGCCTGGATTAGGACCTGCGCCGCTTCCTGTGTGAGGCAGGGTCGTACTCTGCGGATGTTGTAGAGCATGAACCTACAGGAACGGGCCACCGCCATGATGTTGGTTGAGAACGACAGGGTGTTGTCCAGGATCACGCCAAGGTTCTTAGCGCTCTGGGAGGAGGACACAATGGAGTTGTCAACCGTGATGGCGAGATCATGGAACGGGCAGTCCTTCCCCGGGAGAAAGAGCAGCTCCGTCTTGCCGAGGTTCAGCTTGAGGTGGTGATCCGTCATCCACACTGATATGTCTGCCAGACATGCAGAGATGCGATTCGCCACCTGGTCATCAGAAGGGGGAAAGGAGAAGATTAATTGTGTGTCGTCTGCATAGCAATGATAGGAGAGACCATGTGAGGTTATGACAGAGCCAAGTGACTTGGTGTATAGCGAGAATAGGAGAGGGCCTAGAACAGAGCCCTGGGGGACACCAGTGGTGAGAGCGCGTGGCGAGGAGACAGATTCTCGCCACGCCACCTGGTAGGAGCGACCTGTCAGGTAGGACGCAATCCAAGCGTGGGCCGCGCCGGAGATGCCCAACTCGGAGAGGGTGGAGAGGAGGATCTGATGGTTCACAGTATCGAAGGCAGCCGATAGGTCTAGAAGGATGAGAGCAGAGGAGAGAGAGTTAGCTTTAGCAGTGCGGAGCGCCTCCGTGATGCAGAGAAGAGCAGTCTCAGTTGAATGACTAGTCTTGAAACCTGACTGATTTGGATCAAGAAGGTCATTCTGAGAGAGATAGCGGGAGAGCTGGCCAAGGACGGCACGTTCAAGAGTTTTGGAGAGAAAAGAAAGAAGGGATACTGGTCTGTAGTTGTTGACATCGGAGGGATCGAGTGTAGGTTTTTTCAGAAGGGGTGCAACTCTCGCTCTCTTGAAGACGGAAGGGACGTAGCCAGCGGTCAGGGATGAGTTGATGAGCGAGGTGAGGTAAGGGAGAAGGTCCCCGGAAATGGTCTGGAGAAGAGAGGAGGGATAGGGTCGAGCGGGCAGGTTGTTGGGCGGCCGGCTGTCACAAGAAGCGGATTTCATCTGGAGAGAGGGGAGAAAGAGGTCAGAGCACAGGGTAGGGCAGTGTGAGCAGAACCAGCGGTGTCGTTTGACTTAGCAAACGAGGATCGGATGTCGTCGACCTTCTTTTCAAAATGGTTGACGGGTCATCTGCAGAGAGAGGGTGGAGGGGGGAGGGTGGGAGGAGGATTCAGGAGGGAGGAGAAGGTGGCAAGAGCTTCCTAGGGTTAGAGGCAGATGCTTGGAATTTAGAGTGGTAGAAAGTGGCTTTAGCAGCAGAGACAGAGGAGGAAAATGTAGAGAGGGGAGTGAAAGGATGCCAGGTCCGCAGGAGGCGGATTTTCCTCCATTTCCGCTCGGCTGCCCGGAGCTCTGTTCTGTGAGCTCGCAATGAGTCATCGAGCCACGGAGCGGAGGGGAGGACCCGAGCCGGCCTGGAGGATAGGGGACATAGAGAGTCAAAGGATGCAGAAAGGGAAGAGAGGAGGGTTGAGGAGGCAGAATCAGGAGAAAGGTTGGAGAAGGTATGAGCAGAGGGAAGAGATGATAGGATGGAAGAGGAAAGAGTAGCGGGGAGAGAGAGCGAAGGTTGGGACGGGCGCGATACCATCCGAGTAGGGGCAGTGTGGGAAGTGTTGGATGAGAGCGAGAGGAAAAAGGATACAAGGTAGTGGTCGGAGACTTGGAGGGGAGTTGCAGTGAGGTTAGTGGAAGAACAGCATCTAGTAAAGATGAGGTCGGCGTATTGCCTGCCTTGTGAGTAGGGGGAAGGTGAGAGGGTGAGGTCAAAGAGGAGAGGAGTGGAATAAAGGAGGCAGAGAGGAATGAGTCAAAGGTAGACGTGGGGAGGTTAAAGTCGCCCAGGACTGTGAGAGGTGAGCCGTCCTCAGGAAAGGAGCTTATCAAGGCATCAAGCTCATTGATGAACTCTCCGAGGGAACCTGGAGGGGCGATAAATGATAAGGATGTTAAGCTTGAAAGGGCTGGTAACTGTGACAGCATGGAATTCAAAGGAGGCGATAGATAGATGGGTAAGGAGAGAGAGAGAATGACCACTTGGGAGAATGAGGATCCGGTGCCACCCCCGTGACCGAAGCTCTCGGGGTGTGCGAGAACACGTGGGCGGACGAAGAGAGCAGTAGGAGTAGCAGTGTTATCTGTGGTGATCCATGTTTCCGTCAGTGCCAGGAAGTCGAGGGACTGGAGGGAGGCATAGGCTGAGATGAACTCTGCCTTGTTGGCCGCAGATCGGCAGTTCCAGAGGCTACCGGAGACCAGGAACTCCCGTGGGTCGTCGCTGGGACCACCAGATTAGGGTGGCCGCGGCCACCTTGCGGTGTGGTTTGTATGGTCTGTGCAGGGGAGAGAACAGGGATAGATAGACACATAGTTGACAGGGTACAGAAGAGCTACGCTAATGCAAAGGAGATTGGAATGACAAGTGGACTACGTCTCGAATGTTCAGAAAGTTAAGCTTACGTAACAAGAATCTTATTGACTAAAATGATTGAAATGATACAGTACTGCTGGAGTAGGCTAGCTGGTAGTGGCTGCGATGTTGACACTACACTAATCAAATCGTTCCGTCGAGTGTAATAGTTTCTACAGTGCTGCTATTCGGGGGGCTAGCTGGCTAGCTAGCAGGTTAATTGCGTTACGTTACTTTAAAAGAACGACAATAGCTGGCTAGCTAACCTAGAAAATCGCTCTAGGCTACACAATTGTCTTAGATACAAAGACGGCTATGTAGCTAGCTA
>NW_027014054.1:0-14497 GCF_036934945.1 Oncorhynchus masou masou | reverse complement strand
AACAATAATTGCAATAACAAACGAACAAAATATTTCAATACACTTATCCTGAAATTCAACGATTGGGTCCCACTATTGTGGTGTCATAAAATAGTATGAAATAACATTGAATACTTCTGCATTGAGTACTATATTGTGTATCTGGGGCCTGGAGGTTTCCTTACTCATTAATCTGACCTGGTCTGGAAAAACATTTTACACAGCACAGCATATTCTCTTCAACCATACTGAAAATCACTTAGTGATGTCATAACCATTTGCATGTCAGGTGTGGTCCATCTAGTGAGATAATGGGCAGCATCAGTTTACAGACGGGAGCAACACAGGTGTCTTGGTGGGGGGTGTAAGCCTGACCCCAAGCCTGACCTTCAGACTGATACACCTTCAGGCAGCATCTCCTCTGCTGGCTCTACGGCTCCAACTGGTGGCACAAGCAGACTGTGGTAAATATGATCTCTGGTTGACAGGAGGACTCACTGTCTCAGTCAGGATCATCATATCATGTATATGTCAAAGACACTGAAGATTGTTGTTAAGTCAATATGCAACATATTTGCCTATGAGGAGACTGGGCAGTGTTCATTAACAAAAAAATTGAAATGAAAAACAAATGAGTGTTTTGTCTCCTTTCAAATCAAATCAAAATTAAATCAAACTTTATTTGTCACGTGCGCCGAAGTGTAGACCTTAACATGAAGAACAGTGCAGTTCAGGAAGAGTTAAGAAAATGTTTTCCAAATAAACTAAATAAAAAAATTATAAAAAAGTAACACAATGAAAAAACAGTAACAAGGCTATAAACCGGGGGTACTGGTTATTCGAGGTCATTTGTAGATGTAGGTAGGGGTGAAGTGACGAGGCATAGATAATAAATAGCGAGTTGCAGCAGTGTGCAAAACAAATGGGGGGTCAATGTAAATAGTCCTGTGGTCATTTGATTATGGGGGGGTCAATGTAAATAGTCAGGTGGTCATTTGATTATAGGGGGGTCAATGTAAATAGTCCTGTGGCCATTTGTTTAATTGTTCAGCAGTCTCATGGCTTGGGGTAGAATACGTTAAGGAGCCTTTTGGTCCTAGACCTGGCACTCCGGAACATCTTGCCGTGCAGTAGCAGAGAAAACAGTCTATAACTTGGGTGATTGGAGTCTCTGAAAAATGTTGGGACTTTCCTCTGACACCGCCTATTATATAGGTCCTGGATGGCTGGAAGCTTGGCCCCAGGGATGTACTGGGCCGTTCGCACTACCTTCTGTTGCGCCTTACTGTCAGATGCTGAGCAGTTGCCATACCAGGTGGTGATGCAACTGGTCAGGATGCAGCTGTAGAACTTTTGGAGGATCTGGGGACCCATGACAAATCCTTTCAGTCTCCTGCCCTCTTCACAACTGTCTTGGTGTGTTTGGACAATGATACTTCATTGGTGATATACCAAAGATTGATTTCCCAAAAGATTGGAAAGCTGCCACGGTCATCCCCTCTTCAAAGGGGGTGACACTCTGGACCCAAACTGCTACAGACCTATTTCTATCCTACCCTGTCTTTCTAAGGTCTTTCAAAACCCTTAACAAGCAGATTACCGACCCTTTTGTATCCCACCATACCTTCTCCGCTATGCAATCTGGTTTCAGAGCTTGTCAGCCTTGGTTTCTCAAATGATTGCCTCGCCTGGTTTACCAACTACTTCTCTGATAGAGTTCAGTGTGTCAAATCGGAGGGCCTGTTGTCCGGACCTCTGGCAGTCTCTATGGGAGTGCCACAGGGTTCATCCTTGGGCCGACTCTCTTCTCTGTATACATCAATGATGTTGCTCTTGCTTCTGGTGATTCTCTGATACACCCTATGCAGACGACACCATTCTGTATACTTCTCGCCCCCTCTTTGGACACTGTGTTAACTATCCTCCAGACGAGCTTCAATGCCATACAACTCTCCTTCCGTGGCCTCCAACTGCTCTTAAACGCAAGTAAAACTAAATGCATGCTCTTCAACCGATCACTGCCCGCACCTGCCCGCCCATCCAGCATCACTACCCTGGACGTCTCTGACTTAGAATACGTGGACAACTACAAATACCTAGGTGTCTGGTTAGACTGTAAACTCTCCTTCCAGACTCAAGCATCTCCAATCCAAAATTAAATCTAGAATAGGCTTCCTATGTCGCAACAAAGCATCATTCACTCATGCTGCCAAACATACCCTCGTAAAACTGACCATCCTACCTATCCTTGACTTCGGTGATGTCATCTATAAAATAGCCTCCAACACTCTACTCAACAAACTGGATGCAGTCTATCACAGTGCCATCCGTTTTGTCACCAAAAACCAAACCCACTGGCTACAGGTTATCTACAAGTCCCTGCTAGGTAAAGCCCCGTCTTATCTCAGCTCACTGGTCACCATAGCAGCACCCACTGTAGCACGCGCTCCAGCAGGTAAATCTCACTGGTCACCCCCAAAGCCATTCCCCCTTTGGTCGACTTTCCTTCCAGTTCTCAGCCGCCAATGACTGGAACGAACTGCAAAAATCTCTGAAACTGGAAACACTTATCTCCCCTCACCAGCTTTAAGCAACAGCTGTCAGAGCAGCTCACAGATTACTGCACCTGTACATAGCCCATCTATAAATTAGCCCAAACAACTATCTTTTCCCCTATTGTATATTTTTTATTTTTTATTTTGCTCCTTTGCATCCCATTATTTCTATTTCTACATTGCACATTCTTCCACTGCAAATCTACCATTCCAGTGTTTTACTTGCTATATTGTATTTACTTTTGCCACCATGGCCTTTTTTTTGCCCTTTACCTCCTTATCTCACCTCATATGCTCACATTGTATATAGAGTTATTTTTCTACTGTATTATTGACTATGTTTTGTTTATTCCATGTGTAACTCTGTGTTGTTGTATGTGTCGAATTGCTACGCTTTATCTTGGCCAGGTCGCAGTTGCAAATGAGAACTTGTTCTCAACTAGCCTACCTGGTTAAATAAAGGTGAAATATAAAAATAAAAAAAAGATGTGGACACCAATGAACATGAAACTCTCGACCCGCTCCACTACAGCCCCGTCGATGTTAACGGGGACCTGTTCAGCCCTCATTTTCCAGTCCATTCTTCCATTTGGTGCCTAATAAACACTACCCTGATGTACCCTTTATTCTGAGCTAACTTGCCATAGGATGAAAGACAACAGTCAAGCCAACTCTTATGTAGAAAAGTGATTTAAATATTGTAGCCGCAAACTGCATATGTATAGTAGTGGTTTGGATGGCCACCCGCCTTTTGTTGTTGTGTGGTCAATGAATGGTCTCCTGGTTTACATAGTTTAGTGGTAATGGTCATTGTAGATGAGTGGCTGTGGTCATTGTAGATGAGTGGTAGTGGCGAGGTCACATAACCAACTGTATCTACGGAAGTTGTAAATATGGTAATGTAGGAATATTTTAAAGACAATACACAGCGCACAGGACGAGAAGTCAGTGGAGTACTAATGATCAATGGAAGTAGTGGTTTTCTGTAATATCAATGGGTCAGAGACATGGGAAGATTTTCAGTTTGGGACTCATATCTTCATGCAAGTTCTCATTGGTCCAAATTGTTTATACATTGAACCTGAAATAGTATACTTGATTCTGCCACCATCTCTTATGCCTGAAAAGAGCTTCAAGATATCTGGACAGCGATCACTCACATCGTACTGGAAGAAGATTTGTACTGTAACGAGTCGGACGGGAAGGATCTACTTCAGACACCTGACAAGGTTTTCAAGAGACAAAGATTTTGGGGCCTTAGTTCGGGGTGCCTTGTAAGGATCCGGTGGCAAGTGGGTAATCTGCCTTTATCATCAGTCCTATTAGCCAATGTACAATCATTGGATGACAAAATATACAATCTACTATGATGTATATCCTACTAACGGGACATTAAAAATGGTAATATCTAAAGTTTCACAGAGTCATGGCTGAACAACGACATGAAAAACATACAGCTATTGGGTTTTAAGTTGCATCGGCTAGATAGAACAGATGCCTCCGTTAAGACAAGGGGTGGGGGTCTGTGTATATTTGTAAACAACGGCTGGTGCACAAAATCTAATAGTAAGGAAGTCTCAAGGTTTTGCTCTCCTGAGGTAGACTATGTCATGATGAGCTGTAGAACACAATATTTACCAAGAGAATTTTCATATATATTCTTTGTAGTTGTCTATTTACCACCACAAACTGATGCTGGCACTAAGACCGCACTCAATGAGCTGTATACAGCCATGTGCAAACCGGAAAATGTTCATCCAGAGGCGGGGCTCCTAGTGGCCTGGGACTTTATTGCAGGGAAACTTAAATCTGTTTAACCTAATGTCTACCAGCATGTTAAATGTGCAACCAGAGGGGGAAAAACTCTCAACAACCTTGACTCAACACACAGAGACGTGTACAATGGTCTCTCCACCCTTCATTGGCTAATCTGACCATAATTATATCTTCCTGATTCCTGCTTGCAAGCAAAAACTTAAGCAGGAAGCACCAGTGACATGGTCAATAAAGAAGTGGTCAGATGACGTAGATGCTAAGCTACAGGGTTGTTTTGCTAGCACAGACTGGAGTATGTTCCGGGATTCTTCTGATGCATCAATGACGTCGTCCCCACACTGACTGTACATACATACCCCAACCAGAAGCCATGGATTACAGGCAACATCCACACTGAGCTAAAGGGTATAGCTGATTCTTTCAAGAAGCGGGACTCTAACCCGGAAGCTTTTAAGAAATCCCACTATGTCCTCCGATGGACCATTAAACAGGCAAAGCATCAATGCAGGACTAAGATTGAATCATATTACACCCGCTCCGGAAGCTCGTCGGATGTGGCAGGGTTTGCAAACTATTACAGACTATGAAGGGAAGCACAGCCACAAGCTGTCCAGTGACACAAGCCTACCAGACGAGCTAAGTTACACTTATGCTCACTTTGAGGCAAGCAAAACTGAAGCATGCATGAGAGCATCAGCTGTCCCAGACGACTGTGTGATCACACTCTCTGTAGCCAATGTGAGTAAGACCTTTAAACAGGTCATCATTCAGACGGATTACCAGGGCGTGAACTCCAATCATGTGCTGACCAAATGGCAAGTGCCTTCATGGACATTTTCAACCTGTCCCCTGACTGAGTCTGTAATACCAACATGTTTCATGTAGACCACCATAGTCCCTGTGCCCAAGAACACTAAGGTAACCTGTCTAAATGATTACCGACCCGTAGCACTCATGTATGTAGCCATGAAGTGCTTTGAAAAGCTGGTCATGGCTCACATCAGCACCATTATCCCAGAAACCCTAGACCCACTCCATTTTGTATATCGCCTCAACAGATCCACAGATGATGCAATCTTCATTGCACTCCATACTGCCCTTTCCCACCTGAACAAAAGGAACACCTATGTGAGAATGCTATTCATTGACTACAGCTCAGTGTTCAACAACTTAGTGCCCTCAAAGCTCATTACTAAGCTAAGATCCTTGGGACTAAACACCTCCTCTTCAATTGGATTCTGGACTTCCTGACGGGCCGCCCCAGGTGGTAAGGGTAGGTAAGAACACATCCGCCATGCTGATCCTCAACACAGGGGCCTCTCAGGGTGCTTGCTCAGTGCCTGTTCACTAATGACTTCATGGTCAGGCACAACTCCAACACCATCATTAAGTTTGCAGGTGACACAACAGGTTAGGCCTGATCATCATCAACGATGAGACAGCCTTTAGGGAGGAGGTCAGAGACCTGGCCGTGTGGTGCTATTATAACAACCTCTCTCCCTCAACGTGATCAAGGCAAAGGTGGTGATTGCGGACTACAGGAAAAGGAGGACCGAGCACGCCCCCATTCTCATCGACGGGGCTGTAGTGGAGCAGGTTGAGAGTTTCAAGTTCCTTGGTGTACACATCACCAACAAGCTATCGTGGTCCAAACACACCAAGACGGTCATTAAGAGGGCACGGCAAAGCCTATTCCCCCTCAAGAGTCTGAAAAGGTTTGGCATGGGTCCTCAGATCCTCAAAAGTTCTACAGCTGTACCATCGAGAGCATGGTTGCAGCACTGGCTGCATCATGCCTGGTATGGCAACTGCTAGGCCTCTGACCGCAAGGCATTACAGAGGGTAGTGCGTCCACCCAGTACATCACTGGGGCTTGCTGCTGTTTTTTTTTGTTGCTCTTTAATTCCTTGTTTTTTGTTATTTTACATTTTTACTTATATATTTTACTTAACACTTATTTTTCTTAAAACTGTGTTGTTGGTTAAGAGTTTGTAGGTAAACATTTGATTTGATTTGAAATACTTTGCATGTTGCCTCCTCTTCCCTCAATTTCTCTCATCTCATCCAACCTCCCCTCCTCTCTTCCCCCTCCTCTCACTTCTCTCTCTCCCTCTCTCTCTCCTCCCCCTCCCCTCTCCCCTTCCCCCTCTCTCCTCCTTCCCCCTCCCTCTCACTTCTCTCTCTCCCCTCTCTCTCCTCCCCCTCCCTCTCTCCTCTCTTCCCCTCTCTTCTCTTCCCCCTCCCTCTCACTTCTCTCTCTCCCCTCCCTCTCTCCCTCTCCTCCTCTCTTCCCCTCTCTCTCCTCTCTTCCCCTCCCTCTCACTTCTCTCTCTCCCCCCCTCCTCCTCCCCCTCCCCTCTCCCTCTTCCCCTCTCTCCTCTCTTCCCCCTCCCTCTCACTTCTCTCTCTCCCTCCTCTCCCTCCTCCCTCCCTCTCTCCTCTCTTCCCCTCTCTCTCTCTTCCCCCTCCCTCCCCTCCCTCTCTCCCTCTCCTCCCCCTCCCTCTCTCCTCCTCTTCCCCCTCTCTCCCTCTTCCCCCTCCCTCTCACTTCTCTCTCTCCCCTCCCCTCTCCCTCCCCCCCTCCCTCTCCTCTCTTCCCCCCTCTCCTCTCTTCCCCCTCCCTCTCACTTCTCTCTCTCCCCTCCCTCTCCTCCTCCCCCTCCCTCTCTCCTCTCTTCCCCTCTCCTTCTCTTCCTCCCTCTCACTTCTCTCTCTCCCCTCCCCTCCCCTCCCTCTCTCCCTCTTCCTCCCTCTCTCTTCCCCCTCCCTCTCACTTCTCTCTCCCCTCTCTCCTCCTCCCTCTCCCTCTCTTCCCCCCTCTCTCCTCTTTTCCCCCTCCTCTCACTCTCTCTCTCTCCCCTCTCTCTCTCCTCCCCCCCCTCTCTCCTCTCTTCCCCCTCTCTCTCCTCTCTTCCCCCTCCCTCTCACTTCTCTCTCTCCCCTCTCTCTCTCCCCCCTCCCTCTCTCCTCTCTTCCCCCCTCTCCTCTCTTCCCCTCCCCTCACTTCTCTCTCTCCCCTCCCTCTCTCCTCCTCCCCCCCTCTCCTCTCTTCCCCCTCTCTCCTCTCTTCCCCCTCCCTCTCTTCTCTCTCTCCCCTCCCTCTCTCCTCCCCCTCCCTCTCTCCCTCTCTTCCCCCTCTCTCCTCTCTTCCCCTCCCTCTCACTTCTCTCTCTCCCTCCCTCTCTCCTCCCCCTCCCTCTCCTCTCTTCCCCCCTCTCCTCTCTTCCCCCTCCCTCTCACTTCTCTCTCTCCCCTCCCTCTCTCCTCCCCCTCCCTCTCTCCTCTCTTCCCCTCTCTCCCTCTCTTCCCCCTCCCTCTCACTTCTCTCTCTCCCTCTCTCTCTCCTCCCCCTCCCTCTCTGTCACGCCTTGGTCATTGTATTTTTTGTTTTCGTTATATATTTGGTCAGGCCAGGGTGTGACATGGGTTTATATATTGTATTTTCGTATTGGGGTTTGTAGTATTTGGGATTGCGGCTGAGTAGGGGTGTTGTTTAGAGTCAGGTGATTCTCGTTGTCTCTGATTGGGAACCGTATTTAGGTAGCCTGGGTTTCACTTTGTATTTCGTGGGTGATTGTTCCTGTCTCTGTGTTAGGTTTCACCAGACAGGCTGTATAGGTTTTTCACGTTCCGTTTGTTGTTTTTTGTATTTAATTGTTATTTCGTGTATCGTCATTTGTTCCATTAAAGAACATGAGTAACCAACACGCTGCATTTCGGTCCGACTCTCTTTCGACAAACGAAGAACGTCGTTACACTCTCTCCTCTCTTCCCCCTCTCTCCTTTCTGCCCCCTCCATTTATTTTCTCCTTTCCTTCCTTTCATCCCTCTCTTTCTTTTTCTCTCTCTTCCTTTCTCTCTCTCTATCTCTCTGCTAGAGAGTTATTTTCTCATGATGTAGAAGACTCAATAGAGACTCAATAGAGATAAATTAAAATAGAAACAATTGTACATTGAAATTAAAGTGTTTTTATTCAATCAGTGTGTCTATGTTTTGTAACTGAAGCAAGTGTTTGATCATTTAAAGACAGAGATGTGTGCCAGACAATTCAACTGTCAACTTTTACCCTTGTGTTGTCCGACTTATGCAACATTCTTCTGATTTGAATACTGCTAGTTCAGCAGTGTGGTTTCCGAGATGTCCTTGTGCAAGGGAAATGCACTGATCTCCATGTTCAACTCATGCATGGACCATTAGCTTCACCCCAGCAATAGCACAGCTAGCCACTGTGCTAAAACAGCTAACCATCTGGAAAGTATAAGGCTTGGCTTGAGTAGAGGGTCTTGCTCTTTCATGCACAGTAGCTTTTTAAAATCCACTGTATATATTTCAATGACACTACTTCACTGCAACAGTTGATTTCTGTTAAAGGGAATTCTCAGTCAACAAAAAAAAAATGTAAAAAAAATAAAATAATAATATTGATAATACATAATGGAAAAACAACATTTAATAATAATATATGTAATCCATGTAGCACTTTTCAATACAAAGAGATTCTCAAAGACTACATTTACCTAAATGATCCCTTGACTTCTGTGACACACCCAGAGTTTTACCTCACAGCTCCAGTCATTTGCATCAGCAGCCTCAGCTGCTGGCCGTGTTTGTTTCTCCCTGTAGCTCAGCCACTTTGACTGTCTAATCAGAACACATTTGTTTCCTAAATGGCACTTTATTCCTATTTAGTACACTCCTTTTGACCAGGGCCCAAAGTGCTCTGGTTAAAACAGTGCACTGTATAGGGAATAGGTTGCCATTTGGGACAGTGCATTTACCTTCAAACAAAGACCTAAAATGAACCTAAGCCACATAATCACATCAATTTAAATCACTGTTCCGAATTGCCTTGTCATTAGGAATGATAATGTAAACATTTAAACATGCTGTTGAACCTATGACAGGAAAGGAGGGTCTAGTGCATAAAGATGCAGTATAATAAGAGAAAAGATAACTAGATAATTTCATAGATAACTTCATTGTTTTCTATTAGGCTTTTGTCTCGTTCTACCATTTATGATTTAAATAATTTACTCTCTCAAGTTCTGTTATTTATCAATGTATTATTTGTATGTGTATACTTGTCATTTAAAATGATGATCATGACTTTGAATATCACTCCCTCAGCGTGCTGTACGACTCCATCGCAGCCAAAGTGTTCTGCCTGCTCGATGTCAACATGTTACTCCTGGTGTTATGTGGGTTGGTACAGCCCTAATCTACCTGCACAGGAGTGGGAAACTACCCTGCTGCTTCAGGGGCCAGTGAGTGAGAGGTGGCACAACCATAGAAATATAATTGGGCACACTCAAGATGGCCGCCAGTAAACCCATCACAGATCATTCTTTATTAAATGTTTGGCTCCTCGTACCGCCTTCGTCTCTCCAGCGTCATTCCATGTGACATTCATCTAGCTAAACCCATAGACTTCAAGTTGAAAAAAGGGCATATCTGCCAAAAACTTTAACTATCCCTTTAAACACTCGCACACCTCATGCCAAATGTGGATCTAGCGTTCATCTGCCGATGAACAGTTTTTTTAGGGACCACCCGATGTAGACATGTAGTCTTGATTTCCATCTTGTTGATTTGTTAACAAACTTGAATTCAGCTTGAAATCAACAAGGAATTTCACCATGTCATTGGATTTAGTTTAAAAAAATGTAAAAAGTAAGCAAAAAAAGCCCCTATGTGATTCGTTTTTCCAAATCCAATCCAGAATGATTGAAATGATGTGTTGAAATGACGTGGAAACAACATTGATTCAACCAGTCGTTGCCCAGTGGACATGTACTCGTTGAATAAATACTTGACAACGCTAAACAGTGTGTGAAAATAAGAGATAATTCCTCGATACTTTAGGTAGTGAATATATGACTGGCACATTGTGTGTGGTTCAGATTGGCAGACACACTAACCCTGCTTTACCTAACCTTAACCCCTAACCTTAGCCCTAAAGTTGACCAATTATAACCTCTGTTCCTGTGTGGCTGAGTTGGTAGAGCAGGTAACCTGCAATGCTGTCCCTCGGGTCCCATGGGCAATGAGTATAAACAAAACAATTCTGGACTCACTGCTGTAATCTGTCTGTAAAAGTGTCTACGAATGTATTTATTTATGTCTGTTTTTTTGTTGTGTTTTTTAAGGCCACGTCACATGGTTAGGAAGTCTCCTATCCCAAGCTACTGTGTAGCTGCTGTCACTTAAGCCTTGTTCACATTGGCAAATTGAAGTGACTCAAATCCACCTTTTTTGCATATCCGATTTGAATCTGTTATTTTTCCAGCAGACTGAATGGCCAAAAAGCAGTTATATTTAGCCACATTTTAGACCACCATCATAGGTGTTTTAGAATCAGATACAAATCTGATTCCTGACCATGCAACTTGTGTCTGAATGATCAAGGTGTTAATTTTGTCCAGGTGTGAAAGGGCGGTGTGGAGTGCGATTGAGATTGAGTCATCTGTGGATCTGTTGGGGAGGTAGAGTGCTAATTGGAGTGGGACTAGGGTGTCCTGGAGGATGCTGTAGACCAGACTTTCAAAACACTTCAAGGCTACTGATGTGAGTGCCACGGGGGCAGTAATCATTTAGGCAGGTTACCTTCGCTTCATTGGGCACATGGACTATGGTGTTCTGTTTGAAACATGTACTGTAGGTATTTCAGACTCGGTCAGGGAGAGGTTTAAAATGTCAGTGAAGACACTTGAAAGTTGGACTGCACATGCTTTGAGTACATGTCCTAGTAATCCGTATGGCCCAGTGGCTTTGTGAATGTTGACCTGTTTAAAGGCTTTGTTCACATTGGCTACCGAGAGCATTATCACAGTCATCCAGGACAGCTGGTGCTCTCGTGCATGCTTCAGTGTTGCTTGCCTTGAAGCGAGCATAAAAGGCATTTAGCTCGTCTGGTAGGCTCACGTGACTGGGCAGCTCATGTCTGGGTTTCCCTTGTGGTTCGTAATAGTTTTCAAGCCCTGCCACATCCGACGAGCGTCAGAGACGGTGTAGTAGGATTCAATCCTAATCCTGTATTGACGCTTTGCTTGTTTAAAGGATCGTCTGAGGGCATAGTGGGATTTGTTCTAAGCGTCCGGATTAGTCTCCTGCTCCTTGAAAGCGGCAGCTCTAGCCTTTAGCTTGATGCAGATGTTGCCTGAAATGCATGGCTTCTGGTTTGGATATGTACGTACAGTCACTGTGGGGACGACATCATCGATGCACTTATTGTTGAAGCCGATGACTGAGGTGATGTATTCCTCAATGCCATTGGATGAATCCCGAACCTATTCAACACTGTGCTAGCAAAACTAGCTTGGAAACTGTTTAGAAACAAATTAGTGAATGTGCTTCAAAGCTGAACAGCTACATAGCTAACTAGTTGACTGCTGTGAGTAGCCAAAAATGACTTGTTTTGAAAGATGGATCATCGTATCCTTTGATGCGTTAAAAGTTGTCTTACGCTACGCTTTTGGACATTCAAAGCAACTGGGAAACATCCATGACAGGAATTGTTATCACTTTAGCTTGAAACATAACTTCTGAGTGGTAGGAAACAGGGCACCAATCTGATGGGAAACTGCACACACACACCTGTGGTTACTATGACAAGTAGCACAGAAATGTCAGCAAATGACTGCTGTCTGATTGCACAGAAGTACAATTTGGTCACTTGTAATTTGCTGTTTGAACAGTCAGTTTTCCAAAACACATTTGAAAAACAAAACTGATTTGATTATTAAAGTGTAAACAAGGCTTTACAAAACCCCTCAATCAATCATAGACTGCTTATGGCCATTAGGTCCTGTCAAACAATCATTTGCATAGGTGTAATGACCTGCTGCACCTGTTTGTGACTCACAGGTGTTCAAGCTGGGCCTAATACACCTGACTTATGTTCAGGACACACCAAATAGAACATGTTTTGAAAGAGGTTCAAATCAAATTGTGTTGGTCACATACACGTGTTTAGCAGATGTTAGTGAGAGTGTAGCGAAATGCTTGTGTTTCTAGTTCCGTCGTTGCAATAATATCTAACAAGTAATATTTAAGCCATTTTGCCACAACTTTGGAAGTATGCGTGGGGTCATTGTATGGCCTTGAAATACATCCACAGGTAAACCTCCAATTGACTCAAAATATGTCAATTAGCCTATCAGAAGCTTCTAAAGCCATGACATCATTTTCAGAAATTTTCCAAGCTGTTTAAAGGCACAGTCAACTTACAGTACGTAAACTTCTGACCCACTGGAATTGGGAGACAGTTAATTATAAGTGAAATAATCTGTCTGTAAACAATTGTTGGAAAAATGACTTGTGTCATGCACAAAGTAGATGTCCTAATCAACTTGCCAAAAATATAGTCTTTTAACAAGAAATGTGTGAAGTGGTTGAAAAACTAGTTTTAAGGATTCCAACCTAAGTTTATGTAAACTTCTGACTTCAACTCTATGTGCAGATGAGGATGTGAAAGTAGAAATACTGGTGTGGAAAAGAGCAGAAAAACAAATATGGGAATGAGGTAGGTAGTTGGTTGGATGGGCTATTTACAGCTGCAGCGATCAGTAAGCTGCTCTGACAGATGACGCTTAAAGTTAGTGAGGGAGATAAGTCTCCAACTTCAGTGATTTTTGCAATTCGTTCCAGTCATTGGCAGCAGAGAACTGGAAGGAAAGGCGGCCAAAGGAGGTGTTATTTTTTTGGGGGTGAACAGTTGAAGTTGAAGTTCGTTTGGAGGTTTGTTAACACAATGTACATAAAAGATGAGACCGAGAAACTGAAAAACAGCTTCAATCTCAAGGCCATCAGACTGTTAAATAGGCATCACTAGCACATAGAGGCTGCTGCCTGTATACATAGGCTTGAAATCACTGGCCACTTTAATAATGTTTAAATATCGTTCATTTCTCATCTCATGTGTATATACTGTGTTCTATACTATTATATTGTATCTTAGTCTGTGCAGCTCTGACATTGCTCATCCATATATTTATATATTCTTAATTACATTCCTTTACTTAGATTTGTGTGTATTGGGTATATGTTGTGAAATTAAGGCTAGGGGGCACTATTTTCACGTCCGGATGAAAAGTGTGTCCAAAGTAAACTGCCTGCTACTCAGGTCCAGAAGCGAGGCTATGCATATAATTGGTAGATTTGGATAGAAAACACTCTAAAGTTTCAAAACTGTTAAAATTATGTCTGTGAGTATAACAGAACTTATTTGCAGGTGAAACCCGGAGGACAAACTATCCAGGAATGTTTTTTTGGGGGTGACTCTGTATTCAATTTCTTTTCTATTGGAACCTAGATTTCTGTGGCACTTGGTTGCAGTTCCTATTGCTTCCACTAGATGTCAACAGTTTTTAGAAATTGGTTGATGTTTTTCTTTAGAGAAATTAAGAAGTACAGCTATTCAGAACAAGGGTCCAGGCTAGTGCTCTCTAATGTTTTGATGCGCGCTCCAGGTCACACTCTTCACAATGTTTTTATCCTGTATGGAACACAGTTTATCCCATCTTAAATCTTTTAGATTATTTACGTTTTAAAATACCTAAAGTTGGATTTGGAAAGTTGTTTGAAATGTTTGGGCAGCGTTTACAGGTGACTTATTAGATATTTTGTAGTCAAGTTGCGAGTTGGAACCGGTGTATTTTCTGAATCAAACGCTCCAAATAAATGGACATTTTAAGGATATAACGACAGAATTTATCGAACAAAATAACCATTTATTACGTTTAATGGACATATGGCAGTGCCATCAGAAGAAGATGTTCAAAGGTAAGGCATGAATTTTATCGTTATTTCTGACTTTTGTGTCATGCCTGGCGGGTTGAAATGTGATTTTCATGTGTTGTTATGCTGGGCGCTGTCCTCAGATAATCGCATGGTTTGCTTTCGCAGTAAAGCCTTTTTAAAATCTCACACTGTGGCTGGATAAACAAAGTTCATCTTTAAACCGATGTATAACATTTGTGTGATTTATGAATTATTATTATGTGTATTTCTGTTTTTGAATTTGCGCGCTGCTATTTCACTGGGTGTTGCCAAATCAATCCCTGCGTGAAGGGATAACTTTAAACAACTTAAAGGCAATGCTCCCAAATACTAATTGACTGTATGTAAACTTCTGACCCACTGGGAATGTGATGAAAGAAATAAAAGCTGAAAGAAATAATTATCTCTA
>NW_027014053.1:0-14500 GCF_036934945.1 Oncorhynchus masou masou | reverse complement strand
TATGTAGTAACATGGTCTGCCACCTAGTGGTGATATAGACATTAATATGTAGTAACATGGTCTGCCATCTAGTGGTGATATAGACATTAATATGTAGTAACATGGTCTGCCACCTAGTGGTGATATAGACATTAATTAATATGTAGTAACATGGTCTGCCATCTAGTGGTGATATAGACATTAATATGTAGTAACATGGTCTGCCATCTAGTGGTGATATAGACATTAATTAATATGTAGTAACATGGTCTGCCACCTAGTGGTGATATAGACATTAATTAATATGTAGTAACATGGTCTGCCACCTAGTGGTGATATAGACATTAATTAATATGTAGTAACATGGTCTGCCACCTAGTGGTGATATAGACATTATTATGTAGTAACATGGCCTGCCATCTAGTGGTGATATAGACATTAATATGGAGTAACATGGTCTGCCACCTAGTCGTGATATAGACATTAATTAATAACATGTAGTAACATGGCATGGTCTGCCACCTAGTGGTGATATAGACATTAATATGTAGTAACATGGTCTGCCATCTAGTGGTGATATAGACATTAATATGTAGTAACATGGCCTGTCATCTAGTGGTGATACAGACATTAATATGTAGTAACATGGTCTGCCATCTAGTGGTGATATAGACATTAATTATATGTAGTAACATGGTCTGCCACCTAGTGGTGATATAGACCCTAACCTCTTGATGCTCTGGGGGCGCTATTTCATTTTTTGGATGAAAAATGCTCCTGCTTTTAAACAAGATATTTTGTCACAAAAAGATGCTCGACTATGCATATAATTGATAGCTTTCAAAGAAAACACTTGACGTGTCCAGAACTACCAAGATATTTTCTTTCTGTGCGTGCCCTAGAATGTGAGCTTCAGGCAACCAAGATGAGACGGCATCCAGAAATGACAGGATTTCTTGAGGCTCTGTTTTCCATTGTCTCCTTATATGGCTGTGAATGCTAGAGGTAGAGTAAGTCTGCCCTTTCTGTCGTTTCCCCAAGGTGTCTTGCAGCATTGTGACGTATTTGTAGGCATATCATTGGAAGATTGACCATAAGAGACCACATTTACCAGGTGTCCGCCCGGTGTCCTGCGCCGAAATTGGTGCGCAAAAGTCAGCTGCAAGTATTTTTCCATGGAATTTAGAGAAGAATGCAAGCTTCCACGAACGATATATCAATGAAGAGATATGTGAAAAAACACCTTGAGGATTGATTCCAAACAACGTTTGCCATGTTTCGGTCGATATTATGGAGTTAATTCGGAAAAAGTTTGACGTTGTAGGTGACTGAATTTTCGGTTCGTTTCGGTAGCCAAATGCGATGTACAAAACGGAACGATTTCTCCTACACACAGACGCTTTCAGGAAAAACTGCGCATTTGGTATGTAACTGAGAGTCTCCTCATTGAAAACATCCGAAGCTCTTCAAAGGTAAATGATTTTATTTATTTGGTTATCTGGTTTTTGTGAAAATGTTGCGTGCTAAATGCTACTCAAAATGCTAAGCTAGCTTAGCATACTCTCATACAAATTAGTCAATTTCTATGGTTCAAAGCATTTTTTGAAAATCTGAGATGACAGTGTTGTTAAGAAAAGGCTAAGCTTGAGAGCAGACGATTATTTTCTATTTTATTTGCGATTTTCAGAAATCGTTAATGCCATGCTATGCTAATGAGCCTGAGGCTTTAGTCACATCCTGATCCGGATGGGGAGTTTCAACAGGTTAATATGTGGTAACATGGTCTGCCATCTAGTAGTGCTATAGACATTAATATGTAGTAACATGGTCTGCCACCTAGTGGTGATATAGACATTTATATGTAGTAACATGGTCTGCCATCTAGTAGTGCTATCCACAGTTAAAGAACATTCACCCTTCTACATCTATAGTTACAAACCAGTGGTATAGACAGTGGTCTTCCTAGTGATCAAGCCATAACCAGACTCTGGGATGCTGGCCTTCGAGGCAGAGTTGCTAAGAAAAGCCACATCTCACACTGGCCAGCTAAAAGAAAAGATTAAGATGGGCAAAAGAACACCGACACTGGACAGAAGACTCACCGAGAGCCAGCTTCCCGGAGTCGCCTCTTCACTGTTGACGTTGAGACTGGACAGAGGAACTCTGCCCAGAGGCCAGCTTTACGGAGTCTCCTCTTCACCTGTTGACGTTGAGACGGGTGTTTTGCGGGTACTATTTAATAGACTGGACAGAGGAACTCTGCAAGAAGGCCAGCTTCCCAGACTTGACGTTGAGACTGGACAGAGGAACTGAAGGCATCTGTTTCTCAAACTAGACACTCTAATGTTCTTGACCTCTCTGCTCAGTTCACATCTCCTCTTCACTGTTAGCGGAGACTGGACTCCCACCAGCTTCCCGGAGTCGCCTTTCACTGTTGACGTTGAGACTGGTTCTGCCGAGAAGGCCAGCTTCCCGGAGTCTCCACTTCACTGTTCAGACGGGTGTTTGCGGGTACTATTTAATGAAGCTGCCAGTTGAGGACTTAGGCATCTGTTTCTCAAACTAGACACTCTAATGTTTCTTGACCTCTTGCTCAGTGACCGGCCTCCCATCTTCAGTTTTTCTTGTTCAGTGAAGGAGGCACATTGTATGAGATCTTCAGTTTCTTGGCAATTTCTCGCATCGATTTCTCAGAACAAAAGAATAAACTGACAGGTTTTTTTGGCCATTTTTAAGCCTGTAATCGAACCCACAAATGCTGATGCTCCAATACTCAACTAGTCTAAAGGTCACAGGAGTGATGGTTGTTGATAATGGGCCTCTGTACGCCATGTAGATATTCCATTAAAAAAATTAGCCATTTCCAGCTACAAGTCATTTATAACATTAACAATGTCTGCACCGTATTGCAGATCGATATGATGTTATTTTAATTAACTAATACTGGTCCTGGGGACCTACAGACGAGTCCCGGAGGAAACAGTTCGGATGCTACAGATGTTTCGTTTCTTCGAGAGAAGACCGATTTTCGGGCTTGTCTCATGTTCTCTGAGAAACACCGCTCTCTAGCTCTGCCACCTTCACCGCGCGCTAACGGGGTGAGGGCGATAATCAGACGCGGTGGATTGAGAAGCAGCCCCAGGCAACAAACAAACAAAAAAGACAGATTTTTGATTGGGGCTTCTGTGTTACTATGTTAATTAGATTTCCACGTGGACACGGAAAATTGTATGGCAACGGTTTAAAGCAACATTTCTGCAATTCTACACCTTTTGTAATGACATGATGCATGTTAATATGATATCTGAGGGAGAATGTCTTACAAGAATCAATGGGGGGCCCTGGAGGTCAGGGTCCCTGGAGGTCAGGGTTCCTGGAGGTCAGGGTTCCCGGAGGTCAGGGTTCCCGGAGGTCAGGGCTCCCGGAGGTCAGGGCTCCCGGAGGTCAGGGTTCCCCGGAGGTCAGGGTTCCTGGAGGTCAGGGTCCCTGGAGGTCAGGGTCCCTGGAGGTCAGGGTTCCTGGAGGTCAGGGTTCCGGAGGTCAGGGTCCTGGAGGTCAGGGTTCCTGGAGGTCAGGGTCCCTGGAGGTCAGGATGCCCCGGAGGGTCAGGGTCCCTGGAGGTCAGGGTTCCCGGAGGTCAGGGTTCCCGGAGGTCAGGGTTCCTGGAGGTCAGGGTCCCTGGAGGTCAGGGTCCCTGGAGGTCAGGGTTCCCGGAGGTCAGGGTTCCTGGAGGTCAGGGTCCCTGGAGGTCAGGGTTCCCTGGAGGTCAGGGTTCCTGGAGGTCAGGGTCCCTGGAGGTCAGGGTCCCTGGAGGTCAGGGTTCCCGGAGGTCAGGGTTCCTGGAGGTCAGGGTCCCTGGAGGTCAGGGTTCCCTGGAGGTCAGGATTCCTGGAGGTCAGGGTCCCTGAGGTCAGGGCCCTGGAGGTCAGGGGATGCCTGAGGGCAGGGTTCCTGGAGGTCAGGGCTCCCGGAGGTCAGGGCCCCTGGAGGTCAGGGCCCCTGGGTGCGTGCTCTACGTGCCTGGTCAGTATTCTGGCATGATTACTACAAGTTTAGGTAGCAGGCTAGATTAATTTACCAATCTAATAATGCCTCGCTGACATGTCTAATTTAGTGCCTGTCATTGACTGACATAATGTCAGGATTTGGCCAGGGTTGTTCCGGGTTTTGGTCACTAGATGCCCCCATTGTGCTTTTTGACCTTATGTTTTTTCCCTTGTTCCCCATTATTATTTGCACCTGTGCCTCGTTTCCCCTGATTGTATTTAAACCCTTAGTTTCCCTCAGTTCTGTGCTCTGTGTTTGTATGTTAGCACCCAGCCCTAGTGTTCTGTGTTTTTAGGGCTCTTGTCTATTCCCCATAGGTGGATGCTCTTGTGGAATTCTGGGCTTGGCACTTTTTGTTTTTTCCAGTATCTCTTGAGGCTTTTTTGTGCTATTCCTACCACCTTTTGTATTTGCCATTTTTGTATTGAAGGACTTCTCCTTTTTTACTTTATTAAATACACCGTCTTAAGTACTGCTGTGTCTGCCTCATCTTCTGGGTTCTGTAGGGCTGACTATTCGTGGCTCAGTTGGTTAAGTGACTGTGTCTCACTCCCACATAGGAGACCTATTCCACATAGGGTCCTGTACCACATAGGGTCCTGACACATAACAGAGAAAATGTATCAATCACAACTGCATTTAGAAATGTCACCTTTTGTATTCTACTATTCTTACTCTCAATAGAGAGCTCTGGCACTCTATTCACATAGAGCTCTGCACTCTATTCCCCCATAGGGTTCTGGCACTCTATTCCCCATAGGGTTCTGGCACTCTATTCCACATAGGGTTCTGGCACTCTATTCCACATAGGGCTCTGGCACTCTATTCCACATAGGGCTCTGCACTCTATTCCACAGGGCTTCCTCTATTCCATAGGGCTCTGGCACTCTATTCCCCATAGGGCTCTGGCACTCTATTCCACGTAGGGCTCTGGAACTATTCCCATAGGGCATAGGGGCTTCTGGCACTCTATTCCACATAGGGCTCTGGCACTCTATTCCACATAGGGCTCTGACACTCTATTCCCCATAGGGCTTCTGGCACTCTATTCCACATAGGGCTCTGGCACTCTATTCCACACATAGGGCTCTGGCACTCTATTCCACATAGGGCTCTGGCACTCTATTTACATATTGGCCTCTATTCAAAGGGCTGTGGCACTCTATTCCACATAGGGCTCTGCCACTCTATTCCCCATACGGCTCTGACACTCTATTCCCCATAGGGCTCTGACACTCTATACACTAGATAGGGAATAGGGTGCCATGTAGTGCACTAGATAGGGAATAGAGTGCCATGTATTGCATTGTATAGGGAATAGGGTGTCATGTAGGGCACTATATAGGGAATAAGGTGCCATGTAGTGCACTATATAGGGAATAGGGTGCCATGTAGTGCACTAGATGGGGAATAGGGTGCCATTTAGTGCATTATATAGGAAATAAGGTGCCATGTAGTGCACTATATAGGGAATAGGGTGCCATGTAGTGCACTATATAGGGAATAGGGTGCCATGTAGTGCACTAGATGGGAATAGGGTGCCATTGGGACTTTAATTCTGACTCACCTGGTGAGAGACACTGTAACCTCTCCCTGATGGGGTGATGATGTCATAATGAGACACAGAACAGGTGTTAAACACAGCAGCTGATGTTCCACATGACCGTTCCTGTTGAATCTAGTGGACTTTACACTGGTGGGCTGAGACCCAGCTGCCCTGTGTCCGGAATCAAGCGTGCAGTAGGTTTCACGCTGGGAAAAAGAACGAGAACAATCTTCCCCAAATGCTGTGCTGGGATTGGTCGGCTATACCTTACGAGGTGATTACATGACATTACCACATGGCCAGGGGTGTTCTACCCGTCACGCCTTGCAGAACTTCCCACCTCAGGGTTCTCACTAGTTACCACAGCCACAAAGTCATAAACCCCACCTGTTTCTAAAATGTTATCTTTTTAAATGTGGATTATACACCTCTCCCCAACCTAAACCACACACGGCTAACCTCATGTCTAACCCTAACCTTAAATTAAGACCAAAAAGCACATTTTTGATTTCATACATTTTATGACATAGCCAATTTTGACTTTGTGGCTGTGGGAACTAGTGGAAACCCAAACTCATTTATCCCTGCCCCTGTGGATACAGGAAGATGGCAGTTTCCACAACTACTGTAGACACAGAACATGCCGGTGAGCCACTGAGAGACTTTGACACTGATTAGCTGTTTTACTATAGATGTCGTGGCTCTGAGTCATCCCATGGCCTAGTTAAAGGTTAAAAAGGTTAAATAGTCATACATTTTAAAAAGAAGCCTCCTTAGCAGTCTGTTTCCCCTCCATTCAGACATTTTCTGAGGTGACCATTCCAAACCCCGCTCAGTATATCCCAGGCAAGTGAATTCTGACTGTGTCAGCTGTAGTTGGATGACTGTTTCAGCTGTAGTTGGATGACTGTTTCAGCTGTAGTTGGATGACTGTTTCAGCTGTAGTTGGATGACTGTTTCAGGATTGGATGACTGTTGGATGACTGTTTCAGCTGTAGTTGGATGACTGTTTCAGCTGTAGTTGGATGACTGTTTCAGCTGTAGTTGGATGACTGTTTGAGCTGTAGCTGGCTGGCTGTGTCAGCTGTAGTTGGATGACTGTTTCAGCTGTAGTTGGATGACTGTTTCAGCTGTAGTTGGATGACTGTTTCAGCTGTAGTTGGATGACTGTTTCAGCTGTAGTTGGATGACTGTTTGAGCTGTAGCTGGCTGGCTGTGTCAGCTGTGTTGGATGACTGTTTCAGCTGCGGCTGTAGTTGGATGACTGTTTCGGATGACTGTTTCAGCTGTAGTTGGATGACTGTTTCAGCTGTAGTTGGATGACTGTTTCAGCTGTAGTTGGATGACTGTTTGAGCTGTAGCTGGCTGGCTGTGTCAGCTGTAGTTGGATGACTGTTTCAGCTGTAGTTGGATGACTGTTTCAAATGTAGTTGGATGACTGTTTCGGCTGTAGTTGGATGACTGTTGGATGACTGTTTCAGCTGTAGTTGGATGACTGTTTCGGCTGTAGTTGGATGACTGTTTCAGCTGTAGTTGGATGACTGTTTCAGCTGTAGTTGGATGACTGTTTCAGCTGTAGTTGGATGACTGTTTGAGCTGTAGCTGGCTGGCTGTGTCAGCTGTAGTTGGATGACTGTTTCAGCTGTAGTTGGATGACTGTTTCAAATGTAGTTGAATGACTGTTTCGGCTGTAGTTGGATGACTGTTGGATGACTGTTTCAGCTGTAGTTGGATGACTGTTGGATGACTGTTTCAGCTGTAGTTGGATGACTGTTTCGGCTGTAGTTGGATGACTGTTTCAGCTGTAGTTGGATGACTGTTTCAGCTGTAGTTGGATGACTGTTTCGGCTGTAGTTGGATGACTGTTGGGTGACTGTTTCAGCTGTAGTTGGATGACTGTTTCAGCTGTAGTTGGATGACTGTTTCAGCTGTAGTTGGATGAATGCTTCAGCTGTAGTTGACTGACTGTTTCGGCTGTAGTTGGATGACTGTTGGATGACTGTTTCAGCTGTAGTTGGATGACTGTTTCGGCTGTAGTTGGATGACTGTTGGATGACTGTTTCGGCTGTAGTTGGATGACTGTTTGACTGTAGTTGGATGACTGTTTCAGCTGTAGTTGGATGACTGTTTCAGCTGTAGCTGGGCGACTGTTTGAGCTGTGGCTGGGTGAGTGTTGAGCTGTGGCTGGGTGAGTGTTTGTGCCGTGGCTGGGTGACTGTTTGAGCCGTGGCTGGGTGACTGTTTGAGCCGTGGCTGGGTGACTGTTTGAGCCGTGGCTGGGTGACTATTTGAGCCATGGCTGGGGACTATTTGAGCCGTGGCTGGGTGAATGTTTGAGCCGTGGCTGGGTGACTATTTGAGCCGTGGCTGAGTGACTGTTTGAGCCGTGGCTGACTCGTTTGAGCCGTGGCTGGGTGACTGTTTCACCTGTAACTGGGGGACTGTTTGAGCCGTGGCTGGGTGACCGTTTCACCTGTAACTGGGTGACTATTTGAGCCTTGGCTGAGTGACTATTTCAGCCATGGCTGGGTGACTGTTTGAGCCGTGGCTGGGTGACTATTTGAGCCGTGGCTGGGGGACTATTTGGCCATGGCTGAGTGACTGTTTGAGCCGTGGCTGAGTGACTGTTTGAGCCGTGGCTGGGCTGTTTCACCTGTAACTGGGTGACTATTTGGGCATTGGCTGAAGTGACTATTTCAGCCATGGCAGCCATGGCTGGTGACTATTTGAGCCGTGGCTGGGGACTATTTGGCTGGGGGACTGGTTTGAGCCGTGGCTGGTGACTGTTTGAGCCGTGGCTGGGTGACTATTTGAGCCGTGGCTGAGTGACTGTTTGAGCCGTGGCTGGAAGGGTGACTATTTGAGCCGTGGCTGAGTGACTGTTTGAGCCGTGGCTAAATGACTGTTTGACCGTGGCTGGTGACTGGGTGAACACCTGTAACTGGGTGACTGTTTGAGCCTTGGCTGGGTGACCGTTGAGCCGTGGCTGAGTGACTATTTGAGCCGTGGCTGGGTGACTGTTTGAGCCGTGGCTGGAGGTGAGCCTGTTTGAGCCGTGGCTGGGCCGTGGCTGGGTGACTGTTTGAGCCGTGGCTGGGTGATTGTTTGAGCCGTGGCTGAGTGACTGTTTGAGCCGTGGCTGGGTGACCGTTGAGCCGTGGCTGGTGACTGTTTGAACGTGGCTGGGTGATTGTTTGAGCCGTGGCTGGTGACTATTTGAGAACCGTGGCCCGTGGCCTGATGGCTGGTGACTATTTGAACCATGGCTGGTGAGCTATTTGAACCTTGGCTGAGTGACTATTTGAGCCATGGCTGAGTGACTATTTGGAGCCGTGGCTGAATGCCTATTTGAGCCGTGGCTGAATGACTGTTTGAGCCGTGGCTGGGTGACTGTGAGCCGTGGCTGGGTAACCGTTTGAGCCGTGGCTGAGTGACTGTTTGAGCCGTGGCTGGGTGACTGTTTGAGCCGTGGCTAACTGTTTGAGCCGTGGCTGGGTGATTGTTTGAGCCGTGGCTGAGTGACTATTTGAGCCGTGGCTGGGTGACTGTTGAGCCGTGGCTGGTGACTATTTGAGCCATGGCTGTGACTGACCCGTGTGACTGTTTGAACCTTGGCTGGGTGACTGTTTGAGCCGTGGCTGAGTGACCGTTTGAGCCATGACTGTTTCACAACTGTGTGACTGTTTGAGCCATGGCTGAATGACTGTTTGAACGTGGCTGAGTGACTGTTTGAGCCGTGGCTGAGTGACTATTTGAGCTGTGACTGGGTGACTGTTTGAGCCGTGGCTGAGTGACTATTTGAGCCGTGGCTGAGTGACTTTAGCCATGGCTGAATATTTGAGCCGTGTTTATTTGAGCCATGGCTGAGTGACTATTTGAGCCGTGGCTGAGTGACTATTTGAGCCATGGCTGAGTGACTATTTGAGCCGTGGCTGGGTGACTGTTTGAGCCATGGCTGAATGACTGTTTGAGCCGTGGCTGAGTGACTATTTGAGCCGTGGCTGGGTGACTGTTTGAGCCGTGGCTGAGTGACTATTTGAGCCGTGGCTGGGTGACTGTTTGAGCCATGGCTGAGTGACTATTTGAGCCGTGGCTGGGTGACTGTTTGTGAGCCGTGGCTGGGTGACTATTTGAGCCGTGGCTGGGTGACTGTTTGAGCCGTGGCTGGGTGACTGTTTGAGCCGTGGCTGGGTGACTGTTTGGTAGGTGGCTGGGTCAGTTGTACTGAACCACTGAAGTGGACATGTTGTTTTATTCATGACTAACTCAGACTTACGGTGAAGCCAAAGGTTACCGTGAGGATAACGTAGTGAAATGTTTAATTAAGATAAGAGCAGATAAAGGTATCTGTGTGAACCTGAATGTAGTGTCAAGAATGGCAACCTGTTACGTGCCTAGTGAACCACTGTTGACCAGGACACAAAGACTCTGGTTAAAAGTAGTACTACGTAGGGCGTGGATCCCATTGAGGAGGCATGTAATGGTCTAGTTCAGGGTTATCGAAAGGACGAGAGGTGTTCTCATGTTCTCCTTGTAACATTTATCTTGCATTTTCAAATATTTGAGCAATGAGGTAGAGAAGGCAAGTAAATTGTTTGAAAGTACTACGGTTATGAGTTTTTTGCTTTGGCAAAATGTACCGATTAAAGATTATGATCATGCCAAATAAATGTGAATTATTTTGATTGTGAGCAGTGTTCTTTCTGTCCCCACACTATGATCTATTTAACCTCAGTAAGCTGAAGATGATGAAGATATAAAGAGGCCTTCATCAACCACGTCCGTGTATTAGCGCCCCCGTCTCTCCCCTAGTGCCCGCTAGCTGACACATCTTCCCTGCTAGGACCCCCTCCCTCCCTCCTCCTCCCTCCCTCCCTCCCTCCCTCCCTCCCTCCCTCCCTGCCTGCCCCTCCCCCTCCCTCCCTCCTCCCTCCCTCCTCCTCCCTCCCTCCCTCCACCCTCCCAGTCCACTTCCACTCTCTCTCTCTCTCCCCCTCCCTCCCTCCCTCCCTCCCTGCCTGCCTGCCTCCCTCCCTCCCCTCCCTCCCTCCTCCTCTGCCTGCCTCCCTCCCTCCCCCTCCCTCCCTCCCTCCCCTCCCTCCCTCCCTCCCTCTACCCTCCGTCCCCCTCCCTCTCTCTCTCTCTCTCTCTCTCCCTCCCTCCTCCTGCCTCCCCTGCCTCCTTTCATCCTTCAGTCCACACTACACTCTCTCTCCCCCTCCCCCTCCCTGTCTCCCTCCTGCCTCCTCCCTCCCTCCCCTCCACTCCAGTCCACACTACACTCTCTCTCTCCCCCTCCCCCTCCCTGTCTCCCTCCCTCCCTGCCTCCCTCCCTCCCTCCCTCAGTCCACACTACACTCTCTCTCCCCTCCCTCCCTGTCTCCCTCCCTGTCTCCCTCCTCCCTGCCTCCCTCCCTCCCTCCCTCAGTCCACACTACACTCTCTCTCTCCCCCCCCTCCCTCCCTCCTCCCTCCCTGCCTCCCTCCCTCCCTCCCTCCAGTCCACACTACACTCTCTCTCTCCCCCTCCCTCCCTCCCCTCCCTCCCTCCCACTCCTCCCTCCCTCCCTCCCTCCTCCCTCCCTCCCTCCCTCCCTCAGTCCACACTACACTCTCTCCCCCTCCCTCCCTCCCTCCCTCCCTCCCTCCCTCCCCTCCCTCCCTCCCTCCCTCCTCCCTCCCTCCCTCCCTCCCTCCGTCCACACTACACTCTCTCCCCCTCCCTCCCTCCCTCCCTCCTCCCTCCCTCCCTCCCTCCCTCCCTCCCTCCCTCCCTCCAGTCCACACTACACTCTCTCTCTCCCCCTCCCTCCCTCCCTCCCTCCCTCCCTGCCTCCCTCCCTCCCTCCCTCAGTCCACACCCCCACTCTCTCTCTCCCCCTCCCCTCCCTCCCTCCCTCCCTCCCCTCCCTCCCCTCCCTCCCTCCCCTCCCTCCCTCCCTCCCTCCCTCCCTCCCTCCCTCCCTCCCTCCCTCCCTCCCTCCCTCCCTCCCTCCCTCCCTCCCTCCCTCAGTCCACACCTACACTCTCTCTCCCCCCTCCCCCCTCCCCTCCCTCCCTCCTCCCTCCCCCCTCCCTCCCTCCCTCCCTCCCTCCCTCCCTCCCTCCCTCCCTCCCTCCCTCCCTCCCTCCCTCCCTCCCTCCCTCCAGTCCACACTACCTCTCTCCCCCCTCCCTCCCCTCCCTCCCTCCCTCCCTCCCTCCCTCCCTCCCTCCCCTCAGTCCACACTACCTCTCCCTCCCTCCCTCCCTCCCTCCCTGCCTCCCTCCCTCTCTCTCTCTCTCTCCGTACATTCTAGAATCAGTCATTTCAGGATGGAGATCCCCTGCAGAATTCCACAGCATCACTAATGGACTTGTCAGACACAGCCATGACTTCTGCCCTCCAAATCTGCATGGAGTTGTACCAGGGCTATAATCCCTTGGCGAATGAGGAGAGAGGGTGGAGAAAGAAGGGGTGGAGGAGTTGGACTGGAACCTGATAACGCGACGCCAAGGCGTGATTTACTTCCTCCTAACCACTCGCACCCTCGCCACCTCCCTCCCCTCACTCCTCCCCTCATCCAGCCCTGTAAACAGAGAGTCCCAGTTGTACGGATGGACGATAGTGTTGTCAGGACAGCTTCCTCCTACAGAGGTATGTCTGAAAGGGATGCCAGGGAATCCAGCCCAGCCCCATCCGACCTCGCTGGGGTCAGAGTTACACACATAGGAACAGACACTGGCAGACAGACAGACAGAGAGAGAGAGAGAGAGAGGGAGAGGGAGAGGGAGAGGGAGAGAGGGAGAGGGAGAGAGGTGGCCAGACCAAGCCTCCCGAGTCTCCCTGCAACAACTGGTGGAGAGTTCAGACAGACCGACGGAGGGCCGTTTAGCCAGCCAGACAGGGAGGCAGGGAGACAGGGAGGCAGGGAGACAGGGAGGGAGGCAGGGAGACAGGGAGACAGGGAGGCAGGGAGACAGGGAGGCAGGGAGACAGGGAGGCGGGGAGGCAGGGAGACAGGGAGACAGGGAGGCAGGGAGACAGGGAGGCTGGGAGACAGGGAGACAGGGAGGCAGGGAGACAGGGAGGCAGAGAGGCAGGGAGACAGGGAGGCAGGGAGACAGGGAGGCAGAGAGACAGGGAGGCGGGGAGGCAGGGAGGCAGGGAAACAGGGAGGCAGGGAGACAGGGAGGCAGGGAGGACAGGGAGATAGGGAGGAGGCAGGGAGACAGGGGAGACAGGGAGGCAGGGAGACAGGGAGGCAGGGGAGACAGGGAGGCAGAGAGAACAGGGAGGCGGGGAGGCAGGGAGACAGGGAAACAGGGAGGCAGGGAGACAGGGAGGCAGGGAGAGCAGAGAGACAGGGAGGCAGGAGACAGGGAGGCAGAGAGGCAGGGAGACAGGGAGGCAGGGAGACAGGGAGGCAGGGAGACAGGGAGGCAGAGAGACAGGGAGGCGGGGAGGCAGGGAGACAGGGAAACAGGGAGGCAGGGAGACAGGGAGGCAGGGAGACAGGGAGGCAGAGAGACAGGGAGGCGGGGAGGCAGGGAGACAGGGAAACAGGGAGGCAGGGAGACAGGGAGGCTGGGAGGCAGGGAGACAGGGAGGCAGGGAGACAGGGAGACAGGGAGGCAGGGAGGCAGGGAGACAGGGAGGCAGGGAGGCAGGGAGACAGGGAGGCAGGGAGACAGGGAGGCAGGGAGACAGGGAGACATTGAGGCAGGGAGACAGGGAGACAGGGAGGCAGGGAGACAGGGAGACGGAGGCAGGGAGACAGGGAGGCAGGGAGACAGGGAAACAGGGAGGCAGGGAGACAGGGAGGCTGGGAGACAGGGAGACAGGGAGACAGGGAGGCAGGGAGACAGGGAGGCAGGGAGACAGGGAGACAGGGAGGCAGGGAGACAGGGAGGCAGGGAGACAGGGAGGCAGGGAGACAGGGAGATAGGGAGGCAGGGAGACAGGGAGGCAGGGAGACAGGGAGACAGGGAGAGAGACAGGGAGACAGGGAGACAGGGAGGCAGGGAGGCAGGGAGACAGGGATGGAGGCAGGGAGACAGGGAGGCAGGGAGACAGGGAGGCAGGGAGACAGGGAGATAGGGATGCAGGGAGACAGGGAGAGAGACAGGGAGACAGGGAGGCAGGGAGACAGGGAGACAGGGAGACGGGGAGGGAGACAGGGAGGCAGGGAGACAGGGAGACAGGGAGGGAGCAGGTCTAGGGCCAGAGAGGGCCACACAGGGCCAGGCAGCACGAGGCCAGGACACGCCATGGACCCAGCACGGACCTAGCACGCTTCCAGATTGCTCAACGCACCCACAATGCACAACGCAGCACGGGGGCCCCTGCCCTCCTCAGAGATTGAGAGGGAGGAGAGGACAGAGGGAAGCCAAGGGAGATGGTTGTTGAACAGGGAGAGAGAGAGCGAAAAGAGATGCAGAAAGAGAGAGAGATCTGTTGCAATGCCCCTGTTTGGCCTAGACATGATGTTTGAGTTGATGTTTGGTCTTTGGGGTTCTAGTCGACACAATGCAACACACGCAGTGTTGAGCAGGAATGATGGAGAGTTGGACAGAATCTATACTGTTGGGACAGATACAACCTCACGCAGCCCAATTTCTAAACTATCTTGCCTTGCAAAAAAATAAATATTAGAATCACTGGCAAACTCTCAGCTAAGAACTTTAATTTATTTTTTAAACTTCAAATGTTAGTCTTAATGTCCGTGTGAGTTTAGACGTGGACATAAAACTGTTTCAGCTACTTCTCTTGACTTGAATGGTGTGCATAAAGAGATCATAGGAATCGCTGTGCTTATAGACCTCGAAAAGCCTTAGATACTGTCCAAAATCCCCTCATTCAAAGGTTGTCTAAAATGTGCCTCGACCAGGCGTCTTGCAAGTAGTTTCGGGAACAACACTTCATGACCAAAAATATGCAGACACCTG
>NW_027014052.1:0-14502 GCF_036934945.1 Oncorhynchus masou masou | reverse complement strand
TTGTGGATATTCCCTAGCCTGCCACCGGCATGCAGAGACTCAAGGCACCAGCTATGAAGAGTGACTTTGTGGATATTCCCTAGCCTGCCACCGGCATGCAGAGACTCAAGCCAGCAGCTATGAAGAGTGACTTTGTGGATATTCCCTAGCCTGCCACCGGCATGCAGAGACTCAAGCCAGCAGCTATGTAGAGTGACTTTGTGGATATTCCCTAGCCTGCCACCGGCATGCACAGACTCAAGCCACCAGCTATGTAGAGTGACTTTGTGGATATTCCCTAGCCTGCCACCGGCATGCACAGACTCAAGCCACCAGCTATGAAGAGTGACTTTGTGGATATTCCCTAGCCTGCCACCGGCATGCACAGACTCAAGCCACCAGCTATGTAGAGTGACTTTGTGGATATTCCCTAGCCTGCCACCGGCATGCACAGACTCAATCCACCAGCTATGAAGAGTGACTTTGTGGATATTCCCTAGCCTGCCACCGGCATGCAGAGACTCAAGCCAGCAGCTATGAAGAGTGACTTTGTGGATATTCCCTAGACTGCCAACAGCATGCAGAGACTCAAGGCACCAGCAGCTATGCAGAGTGACTTTGTGGATATTCCCTAGCCTGCCACCAGCATGCAGAGACTCAAGCCACCAGCTATGTAGAGTGACTTTGTGGATATTCCCTAGCCTGCCACCGGCATGCAGAGACTCAAGCCAGCAGCTATGAAGAGTGACTTTGTGGATATTCCCTAGCCTGCCACCGGCATGCACAGACTCAAGCCACCAGCTATGAAGAGTGACTTTGTGGATATTCCCTAGCCTGCCACCGGCATGCACAGACTCAAGCCACCAGCTATGTAGAGTGACTTTGTGGATATTCCCTAGCCTGCCACCGGCATGCACAGACTCAAGCCAGCAGCTATGTAGAGTGACTTTGTGGATATTCCCTAGCCTGCCACCGGCATGCACAGACTCAAGCCACCAGCTATGAAGAGTGACTTTGTGGATATTCCCTAGCCTGCCACCGGCATGCAGAGACTCAAGCCAGCAGCTATGAAGAGTGACTTTGTGGATATTCCCTAGCCTGCCACCGGCATGCAGAGACTCAAGGCACCAGCAGCTATGCAGAGTGACTTTGTGGATATTCCCTAGCCTGCCACCGGCATGCAGAGACTCAAGCCACCAGCTATGTAGAGTGACTTTGTGGATATTCCCTAGCCTGCCACCGGCATGCAGAGTGACTTTGTGGATATTCCCTAGCCTGCCACCGGCATGCAGAGACTCAAGCCAGCAGCTATGAAGAGTGACTTTGTGGATATTCCCTAGCCTGCCACCGGCATGCACAGACTCAAGCCACCAGCTATGTAGAGTGACTTTGTGGATATTCCCTAGCCTGCCACCGGCATGCACAGACTCAAGCCAGCAGCTATGTAGAGTGACTTTGTGGATATTCCCTAGCCTGCCACCGGCATGCACAGACTCAAGCCAGCAGCTATGAAGAGTGACTTTGTGGATATTCCCTAGCCTGCCACCGGCATGCACAGACTCAAGCCACCAGCTATGTAGAGTGACTTTGTGGATATTCCCTAGCCTGCCACCGGCATGCACAGACTCAAGCCAGCAGCTATGCAGAGTGACTTTGTGGATATTCCCTAGCCTGCCACCGGCATGCAGAGACTCAAGCCAGCAGCTATGAAGAGTGACTTTGTGGATATTCCCTAGCCTGCCACCGGCATGCACAGACTCAAGCCACCAGCTATGAAGAGTGACTATGTGGATATTCCCTAGCCTGCCACCGGCATGCAGAGACTCAAGCCAGCAGCTATGAAGAGTGACTTTGTGGATATTCCCTAGCCTGCCACCGGCATGCACAGACTCAAGCCACCAGCTATGTAGAGTGACTTTGTGGATATTCCCTAGCCTGCCACCGGCATGCACAGACTCAAGCCACCAGCTATGTAGAGTGACTTTGTGGATATTCCCTAGCCTGCCACCGGCATGCAGAGACTCAAGCCAGCAGCTATGAAGAGTGACTTTGTGGATATTCCCTAGCCTGCCACCGGCATGCACAGACTCAAGCCACCAGCTATGTAGAGTGACTTTGTGGATATTCCCTAGCCTGCCACCGGCATGCACAGACTCAAGCCAGCAGCTATGAAGAGTGACTTTGTGGATATTCCCTAGCCTGCCACCGGCATGCACAGACTCAAGCCACCAGCTATGTAGAGTGACTTTGTGGATATTCCCTAGCCTGCCACCGGCATGCAGAGACTCAAGCCAGCAGCTATGAAGAGTGACTTTGTGGATATTCCCTAGCCTGCCACCGGGATGCACAGACTCAAGCCACCAGCTATGTAGAGTGACTTTGTGGATATTCCCTAGCCTGCCACCGGCATGCACAGACTCAAGCCACCAGCTATGAAGAGTGACTTTGTGGATATTCCCTAGCCTGCCACCGGCATGCACAGACTCAAGCCACCAGCTATGTAGAGTGACTTTGTGGATATTCCCTAGCCTGCCACCGGCATGCACAGACTCAAGGCACCAGCTATGTAGAGTGACTTTGTGGATATTCCCTAGCCTGCCACCGGCATGCACAGACTCAAGCCAGCAGCTATGTAGAGTGACTTTGTGGATATTCCCTAGCCTGCCACCGGCATGCACAGACTCAAGGCACCAGCTATGCAGAGTGACTTTGTGGATATTCCCTAGCCTGCCACCGGCATGCACAGACTCAAGGCACCAGCTATGCAGAGTGACTTTGTGGATATTCCCTAGCCTGCCACCGGCATGCACAGACTCAAGCCACCAGCTATGTAGAGTGACTTTGTGGATATTCCCTAGCCTGCCACCGGCATGCACAGACTCAAGCCACCAGCTATGAAGAGTGACTTTGTGGATATTCCCTAGCCTGCCACCGGCATGCACAGACTCAAGCCAGCAGCTATGCAGAGTGACTTTGTGGATATTCCCTAGCCTGCCACCGGCATGCAGAGACTCAAGCCAGCAGCTATGAAGAGTGACTTTGTGGATATTCCCTAGCCTGCCACCGGCATGCACAGACTCAAGCCACCAGCTATGTAGAGTGACTTTGTGGATATTCCCTAGCCTGCCACCGGCATGCAGAGACTCAAGCCAGCAGCTATGAAGAGTGACTTTGTGGATATTCCCTAGCCTGCCACCGGCATGCACAGACTCAAGCCACCAGCTATGTAGAGTGACTTTGTGGATATTCCCTAGCCTGCCACCGGCATGCAGAGACTCAAGCCAGCATCTATGAAGAGTGACTTTGTGGATATTCCCTAGCCTGCCACCGGCATGCACAGACTCAAGCCACCAGCTATGTAGAGTGACTTTGTGGATATTCCCTAGCCTGCCACCGGCATGCACAGACTCAAGCCAGCAGCTATGCAGAGTGACTTTGTGGATATTCCCTAGCCTGCCACCGGCATGCAGAGACTCAAGCCAGCAGCTATGAAGAGTGACTTTGTGGATATTCCCTAGCCTGCCACCGGCATGCACAGACTCAAGCCACCAGCTATGTAGAGTGACTTTGTGGATATTCCCTAGCCTGCCACCGGCATGCAGAGACTCAAGCCAGCAGCTATGAAGAGTGACTTTGTGGATATTCCCTAGCCTGCCACCGGGATGCACAGACTCAAGCCACCAGCTATGTAGAGTGACTTTGTGGATATTCCCTAGCCTGCCACCGGCATGCACAGACTCAAGGCACCAGCTATGAAGAGTGACTTTGTGGATATTCCCTAGCCTGCCACCGGCATGCACAGACTCAAGCCAGCAGCTATGTAAAGTGACTTTGTGGATATTCCCTAGCCTGCCACCGGCATGCACAGACTCAAGCCAGCAGCTATGTAGAGTGACTTTGTGGATATTCCCTAGCCTGCCACCGGCATGCACAGACTCAAGCCAACAGCTATGAAGAGTGACTTTGTGGATATTCCATAGCCTGCCACCGGCATGCACAGACTCAAGCCAGCAGCTATGTAGAGTGACTTTGTGGATATTCCCTAGCCTGCCACCGGCATGCAGAGACTCAAGCCAGCAGCTATGAAGAGTGACTTTGTGGATATTCCCTAGCCTGCCACCGGCATGCACAGACTCAAGCCACCAGCTATGAAGAGTGACTATGTGGATATTCCCTAGCCTGCCACCGGCATGCAGAGACTCAAGCCAGCAGCTATGAAGAGTGACTTTGTGGATATTCCCTAGCCTGCCACCGGCATGCACAGACTCAAGCCACCAGCTATGTAGAGTGACTTTGTGGATATTCCCTAGCCTGCCACCGGCATGCACAGACTCAAGCCACCAGCTATGTAGAGTGACTTTGTGGATATTCCCTAGCCTGCCACCGGCATGCAGAGACTCAAGCCAGCAGCTATGAAGAGTGACTTTGTGGATATTCCCTAGCCTGCCACCGGCATGCACAGACTCAAGCCACCAGCTATGTAGAGTGACTTTGTGGATATTCCCTAGCCTGCCACCGGCATGCACAGACTCAAGCCAGCAGCTATGAAGAGTGACTTTGTGGATATTCCCTAGCCTGCCACCGGCATGCACAGACTCAAGCCACCAGCTATGTAGAGTGACTTTGTGGATATTCCCTAGCCTGCCACCGGCATGCAGAGACTCAAGCCAGCAGCTATGAAGAGTGACTTTGTGGATATTCCCTAGCCTGCCACCGGGATGCACAGACTCAAGCCACCAGCTATGTAGAGTGACTTTGTGGATATTCCCTAGCCTGCCACCGGCATGCACAGACTCAAGCCACCAGCTATGAAGAGTGACTTTGTGGATATTCCCTAGCCTGCCACCGGCATGCACAGACTCAAGCCACCAGCTATGTAGAGTGACTTTGTGGATATTCCCTAGCCTGCCACCGGCATGCACAGACTCAAGGCACCAGCTATGTAGAGTGACTTTGTGGATATTCCCTAGCCTGCCACCGGCATGCACAGACTCAAGCCAGCAGCTATGTAGAGTGACTTTGTGGATATTCCCTAGCCTGCCACCGGCATGCACAGACTCAAGGCACCAGCTATGCAGAGTGACTTTGTGGATATTCCCTAGCCTGCCACCGGCATGCACAGACTCAAGGCACCAGCTATGCAGAGTGACTTTGTGGATATTCCCTAGCCTGCCACCGGCATGCACAGACTCAAGCCACCAGCTATGTAGAGTGACTTTGTGGATATTCCCTAGCCTGCCACCGGCATGCACAGACTCAAGCCACCAGCTATGAAGAGTGACTTTGTGGATATTCCCTAGCCTGCCACCGGCATGCACAGACTCAAGCCAGCAGCTATGCAGAGTGACTTTGTGGATATTCCCTAGCCTGCCACCGGCATGCAGAGACTCAAGCCAGCAGCTATGAAGAGTGACTTTGTGGATATTCCCTAGCCTGCCACCGGCATGCACAGACTCAAGCCACCAGCTATGTAGAGTGACTTTGTGGATATTCCCTAGCCTGCCACCGGCATGCAGAGACTCAAGCCAGCAGCTATGAAGAGTGACTTTGTGGATATTCCCTAGCCTGCCACCGGCATGCACAGACTCAAGCCACCAGCTATGTAGAGTGACTTTGTGGATATTCCCTAGCCTACCACCGGCATGCACAGACTCAAGGCACCAGCTATGAAGAGTGACTTTGTGGATATTCCCTAGCCTGCCACCGGCATGCACAGACTCAAGCCAGCAGCTATGTAAAGTGACTTTGTGGATATTCCCTAGCCTGCCACCGGCATGCACAGACTCAAGCCAGCAGCTATGTAGAGTGACTTTGTGGATATTCCCTAGCCTGCCACCGGCATGCACAGACTCAAGCCAACAGCTATGAAGAGTGACTTTGTGGATATTCCCTAGCCTGCCACCGGCATGCACAGACTCAAGCCAGCAGCTATGTAGAGTGACTTTGTGGATATTCCCTAGCCTGCCACCGGCATGCAGAGACTCAAGCCAGCAGCTATGAAGAGTGACTTTGTGGATATTCCCTAGCCTGCCACCGGCATGCACAGACTCAAGCCACCAGCTATGTAGAGTGACTTTGTGGATATTCCCTAGCCTGCCACCGGCATGCAGAGACTCAAGCCAGCAGCTATGAAGAGTGACTTTGTGGATATTCCCTAGCCTGCCACCGGGATGCACAGACTCAAGCCACCAGCTATGTAGAGTGACTTTGTGGATATTCCCTAGCCTGCCACCGGCATGCACAGACTCAAGCCACCAGCTATGTAGAGTGACTTTGTGGATATTCCCTAGCCTGCCACCGGCATGCACAGACTCAAGGCACCAGCTATGTAGAGTGACTTTGTGGATATTCCCTAGCCTGCCACCGACATGCACAGACTCAAGCCACCAGCTATGTAGAGTGACTTTGTGGATATTCCCTAGCCTGCCACCGGCATGCACAGACTCAAGCCAGCAGCTATGTAGAGTGACTTTGTGGATATTCCCTAGCCTGCCACCGGCATGCACAGACTCAAGGCACCAGCTATGCAGAGTGACTTTGTGGATATTCCCTAGCCTGCCACCGGCATGCACAGACTCAAGGCACCAGCTATGCAGAGTGACTTTGTGGATATTCCCTAGCCTGCCACCGGCATGCACAGACTCAAGCCACCAGCTATGTAGAGTGACTTTGTGGATATTCCCTAGCCTGCCACCGGCATGCACAGACTCAAGCCACCAGCTATGAAGAGTGACTTTGTGGATATTCCCTAGCCTGCCACCGGCATGCAGAGACTCAAGCCAGCAGCTATGAAGAGTGACTTTGTGGATATTCCCTAGCCTGCCACCGGCATGCACAGACTCAAGCCACCAGCTATGTAGAGTGACTTTGTGGATATTCCCTAGCCTGCCACCGGCATGCAGAGACTCAAGCCAGCAGCTATGAAGAGTGACTTTGTGGATATTCCCTAGCCTGCCACCGGCATGCACAGACTCAAGCCACCAGCTATGTAGAGTGACTTTGTGGATATTCCCTAGCCTGCCACCGGCATGCACAGACTCAAGCCAGCAGCTATGCAGAGTGACTTTGTGGATATTCCCTAGCCTGCCACCGGCATGCAGAGACTCAAGCCAGCAGCTATGAAGAGTGACTTTGTGGATATTCCCTAGCCTGCCACCGGCATGCACAGACTCAAGCCACCAGCTATGTAGAGTGACTTTGTGGATATTCCCTAGCCTGCCACCGGCATGCAGAGACTCAAGCCAGCAGCTATGAAGAGTGACTTTGTGGATATTCCCTAGCCTGCCACCGGGATGCACAGACTCAAGCCACCAGCTATGTAGAGTGACTTTGTGGATATTCCCTAGCCTGCCACCGGCATGCACAGACTCAAGGCACCAGCTATGAAGAGTGACTTTGTGGATATTCCCTAGCCTGCCACCGGCATGCACAGACTCAAGCCAGCAGCTATGTAGAGTGACTTTGTGGATATTCCCTAGCCTGCCACCGGCATGCACAGACTCAAGCCAGCAGCTATGTAGAGTGACTTTGTGGATATTCCCTAGCCTGCCACCGGCATGCACAGACTCAAGCCAACAGCTATGAAGAGTGACTTTGTGGATATTCCCTAGCCTGCCACCGGCATGCACAGACTCAAGCCAGCAGCTATGTAGAGTGACTTTGTGGATATTCCCTAGCCTGCAACCGGCATGCACAGACTCAAGCCAGCAGCTATGTAGAGTGACTTTGTGGATATTCCCTAGCCTGCCACCGGCATGCACAGACTCAAGCCAGCAGCTATGCAGAGTGACTTTGTGGATATTCCCTAGCCTGCCACCGGGATGCACAGACTCAAGCCACCAGCTATGAAGAATGACTGACAGACAGTGGGACACACGGATAATCCTTCAGTTCTACTCCTGCATGTAAATGTTAAACCTTCCAATAGGTGTCTCAATATTTAGGAGGCTATTCCACTATGAGACTATCGAAGCCCATCTATAGGGCGGTTGGTAGGCTATCAGTTAAGACCATTGGGCCAGTAACCGAAAGGTGCCGGTTTCAAATCCCTGAGCCGACGAGGTTTCAAAAATATGTCAATATGCCCTTGAGCAAGGCACTTAAAGGAACAATTGGGGTTAAGTCTCTCTGGATAAGAGGGACTGCTAAATGACTAAAATGTCAAATGTAAATTTATGAGGCAACGTTTTCTACACAGAGTGTTAGTGCTGAAATATTAACATGCTTAGGTCTCTGAAAGTAGAGCGTGGAGAGGGCTCCCGTATGTGGGCGAGCAGAGCTGGCAGGGTGCCTCCTCTAAGCTTCAATAATGGATGCAGAGTATGGCTGTTTGTCTCCTCAGGGCCTCGACCGAACTGATGATGCTAACACGCTAACTCTACATGAAGGGCTGCATCTCAATAGTGTCTGGTGACTTCCTCTCCCAATCTCCTTTCCTTCATCTGCATTGATATGAAGCCACAGGAGAGCTGAAAGCAATAGGACAGATGAGCGATGACTGCCATGTATCTGACTGGTACCTGTCCACTTCTTTTAGACTACTTGCAGCTGAACAAGTGGTGAGGAGATGATTAAAGGAGGAGACGCAGCCTGGTGTGGAGGAGAGGACACTGGACTATTGAGACGCAGCCTGGTGTGGAGGAGAGGACACTGGACTATTGAGACGCAGCCTGGTGTGGAGGAGAGGACACTGGACTATTGAGGCGCAGCCTGGTGTGGAGGAGAGGACACTGGACTATTGAGGCGCAGCCTGGTGTGGAGGAGAGGACACTGGACTATTGAGGCGCAGCCTGGTGTGGAGGAGAGGACACTGGACTATTGAGACGCAGCCTGGTGTGGAGGAGAGGACACTGGACTATTGAGACGCAACCTGGTGTGGAGGAGAGGACACTGGACTATTGAGACGCAGCCTGGTGTGGAGGAGAGGACACTGGACTATTGAGACGCAACCTGGTGTGGAGGAGAGGACACTGGACTATTGAGACGCAGCCTGGTGTGGAGGAGAGGACACTGGACTATTGAGACGCAACCTGGTGTGGAGGAGAGGACACTGGACTATTGAGACGCAGCCTGGTGTGGAGGAGAGGACACTGGACTATTGAGACGCAGCCTGGTGTGGAGGAGAGGACACTGGACTATTGAGACGCAGCCTTGTGTGGAGGAGAGGACACTGGACTATTGAGACGCAACCTGGTGTGGAGGAGAGGACACTGGACTATTGAGACGCAGCCTGGTGTGGAGGAGAGGACACTGGACTATTGAGACGCAACCTGGTGTGGAGGAGAGGACACAGGACTATTGAGACGCAGCCTTGTGTGGAGGAGAGGACACTGGACTATTGAGACGCAGCCTGGTGTGGAGGAGAGGACACTGGACTATTGAGACGCAGCCTGGTGTGGAGGAGAGGACACTGGACTATTGAGACGCAGCCTTGTGTGGAGGAGAGGACACAGGACTATTGAGACGCAACCTGGTGTGGAGGAGAGGACACTGGACTATTGAGACGCAGCCTTGTGTGGAAGAGAGGACACAGGACTATTGAGACGCAACCTGGTGTGGAGGAGAGGACACAGGACTATTGAGACGCAGCCTGGTGTGGAGGAGAGGACACTGGACTATTGAGACGCAGCCTTGTGTGGAGGAGAGGACACTGGACTATTGAGACGCAGCCTTGTGTGGAGGAGAGGACACAGGACTATTGAGACGCAACCTGGTGTGGAGGAGAGGACACTGGACTATTGAGACGCAGCCTGGTGTGGAGGAGAGGACACTGGACTATTGAGATGCAGCCTGGTGTGGAGGAGAGGACACTGGACTATTGAGACGCAGCCTGGTGTGGAGGAGAGGACACTGGACTATTGAGACGCAGCCTGGTGTGGAGGAGAGGACACTGGCTATTTATTTTATTTATTTATTTTTACCTTTATTTAACTAGGCAAGTCAGTTAAGAACAAATTCTTATTTTCAATGACGGCCTAGGAACAAGTGGGTTAACGGCCTTGTTCAGGGGAAGAACGACAGATTTGCACCTTGTCAACTCAGGGGTTTGAACTTGCAACCTTCCGGTTACTAGTCCAACGCTCTAACCACTAGGCTACCCTGCCACCCCGACACAGCCTGGTGTGGAGGAGAGGGACACTGGACTATTGAGGCGCAGCCTGGTGTGGAGGAGAGGACACTGGACTATTGAGACGCAGCCTGGTGTGGAGGAGAGGACACTGGACTATTGAGACGCAGCTTGGAGTGGAGGAGAGGACACTGGACTATTGAGACACAGCCTGGTGTGGAGGAGAGGACACTGGACTATTGAGACACAGCCTGGTGTGGAGGAGAGGACACTGGACTATTGAGACGCAGCCTGGAGGAGAGGACACTGGACTATTGAGACGCAGCCTGGAGGAGAGGACACTGGACTATTGAGACGCAGCCTGGAGGAGAGGACACTGGACTATTGAGACGCAGCCTGGAGGAGAGGAGAGGTAACAGGGAGAGAGCAGTAGCTTCAGGACTAACATACTGCTCTCTTCAGCTCCTTGTAGCTGGGTAGTTGGTTAAGCAGGCGGTGTAGTTAAGCATGAGCACGGCACACTGGTCAATTTGTTAAGGCTTTCTAGGAAGCTTTTCCCTAACCAACCACACCGCTATCGACTGACAGACATGATCTGCATCTGAAATGGAACCCTATTCCCTATATATAGTGCCCTAAAACAAAGTAGTGAAAAGGGTGCCATTTCAGAGTCCTCCACTGACAGGTACAGACACGCACACTGGTAGAGACACGCACACCGGTAGAGACACACACACACCGGTACAGACACACACACACCGGTACAGACACACACACACACACACACACACACACACACACCGTACACACACACACACACACACCGGTACAGACACACACACACACACACACACACACACACACACCGGTACAGCACACACACACACACACACCGGTACAGACACACACACACACACACACACACACCGGTACAGACACACACACACACACACACCGGTACAGACACACACACACACACACGGTACAGACACACACACACACTCACACACACCGGTACAGACACACACACACACACACACACACACACACACCGGTACACACAGACACACACACACACACACACACACACACACACACACCGGTACAGACACACACACTGGTACAGACACACACACTGGTACAGACACACACACTGGTACAGACACACACACACACACACACGGTGCAGACACACACACGGTACAGACACACACACACACACCGGTACAGACACAGACACACACACACACGGTACAGACACACACACACACACACACACACGGTACAGCACACACACACACACACACCGGTACAGACACACACACACACACACACGGTACAGACACACACACACACACACACACCGGTACAGACACACACACACACACACACACACACACACACACACACACGGTACAGACACACACACACACACACACACGGTACAGACACACACACCGTACAGACACACACCCGGTACAGACACACACACGTACAGACACAGACACACACACACACCGGTACAGACACACACACACACACACACACACCGGTACAGACACACACACACACACACACACCGGTACAGACACACACACACACACCGGTACAGAACACACACACACACACACACACCGGTACAGACACACACACACACACACACCGGTACAGACACACACACCGGTACAGACACAGACACACACACACACACACACCCGGTACAGACACACACACACACACACACACCGGTACAGACACACACACACACACCGGTACAGACACACACACACACCGGTACAGACACACACACACACACACACACCGGTACAGACACACACACACACACACACACCGGTACAGACACACACACACACACACACACCGGTACAGACACACACACACACACACACACCGGTACAGACACACACACACACACACCGGTACAGACACACACACACCGGTACAGACACACACACACACACACCCGGTACAGACACACACACACACACACACACACACACACACACACACACACACACACACACCGGTAGAGACACACACACCGGTACAGACACACACACCGGTACAGACACACACACCGGTACAGACACACACACACACCGGTACAGACACACACACACACCGGTACAGACACACACACACCGGTACAGACACACACACACCGGTACAGACACACACACACCGGTACAGACACACACACACACTGGTACAGACACACACACACCGGTACAGACACACACACACCGGTACAGACACACACACACCGGTAGAGACACACACACTGGTACAGACACACACACACCGGTACAGACACACACACACACCGGTACAGACACACACACACTGGTACAGACACACACACACCGGTAGAGACACACACACACCGGTAGAGACACACACACACAGGTAGAGACACACACACCGGTACAGACACACACACACTGGTACAGACACACACACACTGGTACAGACACACACACACTGGTACAGACACACACACACTGGTACAGACACACACACTGGTACAGACACAAACACAGACATGGTGAGCAGCAGAGAGCACCCTGGTCTTACCTTCTGGAGATTCCTCCTGGACGTATGTTCCTGTCAGGTACCTGTGAACCAGCGCAGACTTCCCACTGGCCAGGTTACCCACAATGCCCTGGGGGAGGAAGAAGAACAGGGAAGTGAGGCTGTTTCCTGGTTTTGCATATCTTCTACTTTGGCTTGTAATAATCAGAATGGTTGTGCTGCAGTGGATAAAGCTGAGAAGATCTTCAGAGGAAGACTGCCTCAGATGCCTACATGAATATAGAGAAGATGGAATATAGAGGAAGGCAATTATTTTCTGTTTCAAGTTTTGACCTCATTCCTGGTCTGTGTACATGTACGTCCAGGAGAAGACTCATTGGAGCGTTTGTATCCAATTTCAGACTCACCACTTTGAGTTCTGGTACCGATCGGCTCAGGGTCCACTCCTGGCTGTTCACAAAGGCGTCTGCAACAAAGAGAGAAAGCCTGTCAATCAACGGCACACACACACGACCCAGATAACATCAGAGGTCTGACAAGCTGTAATACATGTCCTCCAGACGTCACGGCAACAAGGGTTCCAATCTGTTCCTGCTCAGTAGTCACCCACTAACAGGGAGGAAAGAGACAGACAAACGAGAAGAAAGGGGGGATGAGGAGACGAGTAGGAGAGACTTCGGGGAGGATAGGAGCGTATCATGAAAGATGACAGCTGAGTGACAGCTAGGAAAGCTGCATCCTCTCAGAGATACTTCCTGTCTGGTCTGAATGGATGTCTTCAGTAGAGCATATCAGATGTACATACACACGGAACAGCAAGTCAACAAGACCGATGATACACTACACTGAACAACTACTATACCAGCTATACCACGAATCCTGAAGAATACTGCCCATAGTAGGTGTTTGTGGTATTGGCTAACGTCCTACTGGCTAGGTGTAATATCTCCCTGGCTGTGAGGCTACTGGCTAGGTGTAACATCTCCCTGGCTGTGAGGCTACTGGCTAGGTGTAATATCTCCCTGGCCGTGAGGCTACTGGCTAGGTGTAATATCTCCTGGCCGTGAGGCTACTGGCTAGGTGTAATATCTCCTTGGCTCTGAGGCTACTGGCTATGTGTAATATCTCCCTGGCTGTGAGGCTACTGGCTATGTGTAATATCTCCCTGGCTGTGAGGCTACTGGCTAGGTGTAATATCTCCCTGGCTGTGAGGCTACTGGCTAGGTGTAATATCTCCCTGGCTGTGAGGCTACTGGCTAGGTGTAATATCTCCCTGGCTCTGAGGCTACTGGCTAGGTGTAACATCTCCCTGGCTGTGAGGCTACTGGCTAGGTGTAATATCTCCCTGGCTCTGAGGCTACTGGCTAGGTGTAATATCTCCCTGGCTCTGAGGCTACTGGCTAGGTGTAATATCTCCCTGGCTCTGAGGCTACTGGCTAGGTGTAACATCTCCCTGGCTGTGAGGCTACTGGCTAGGTGTAATATCTCCCTGGCTCTGGAGGCTACTGGCTAGGTGTAATATCTCCCTGGCTCTGGAGGCTACTGGCTAGGTGTAATATCTCCCTGGCAGTGAGGCTACTGGCTAGGTGTAATATCTCCCTGGCTGTGAGGCCCATTAGCCTGACTGGGCCCAGGTCTTATTATCCATCAGAGGCTCAGCATGGCTGCCAAACAAAAGCAGCAGGCCCGCGGTGGAGCCGGTCACACTCTTAATGTTTAATGATAATATATAAAAAATATAATATATAAAAATATATCCCATTTAGCAGACGCTTTTGTCCAAAGCGACTTACAAGTCGGCTGGGGCCACTACTTTACATATGGGTAGCCCCCAGCGGGAATCGAACCCACGACGCTTGGCGTTGCAAGCGCCATGCTCTACCGACTGAGCCACACAGGACCCA
>NW_027014051.1:0-14503 GCF_036934945.1 Oncorhynchus masou masou | reverse complement strand
ATACAATTGGGAGTTCAATTGGGAGTTCTTCCAGATTAAGAGGTTATACATTACTATCTGTCCCTTAGGTCAGTTGTTCTGGCTGGATACCAGTCCTATACACTGTAGATGTGGTCAGTTGTTCTGGCTGGATACAGTACTATACATGGACATATACATAGACCATACTTAGACTGTCATTGCAATGTGCCGTTGGGGACCCATTCATTCCAACAAGATGTCTAGAAATGTCTCCCTGATATGTGTAGGTAAACTAGTGTTATAGTAGGTAGGGTTGTCTAGTGTGAGAACCAGTCACTTGCTCTAAGTACATGGCATGTTTTGTATATGTTTGTTTCACTAGGAGGCTGCTGGAGGGAGGACGGTTCATAATAATGGCTGGAATAGAGTGAATGGAATGGTATCAACCACATGGAAACCATGTATGTTGATGTGTTCGCCTGTTTCAGCCATTACTATGAAGCTGTCCTCCCCAATTAAGGTGTCACTAGTACGCCTGTGTGTTACCTACTGCTCTCCTATAACCCTTTCTGTGTGTTCTTCCAGATGTATGGTCGCTACACACCGGGTTGGTACTTGCTCTCCCTTAACCCTGTCTGTGTGTTCTTCCAGATGTGTGGTCGCTACACACAGGAGTTAGTGCTCTCCTCCTTAACTCTGTCTAGTGTGTGTTCTTCCCAGATGTATGGTCACTTACACACAGGAGTTGGTACTGCATCTTCTCCTTAAGCCCTGTCTGTGTGTTCTTCCAGATGTATAGGTCGCACACATACAGGAGTTGGTACTGCCTCTCCTTAACCCTGTCTGGTGTTCTTCCAGATGTGTGGTCGCCTACACCCAGGAGTTAGTACCTCCTCCTTAACTCTGTCTGTGTGTTCTTCAGGATGTATGGTCACTACATCACAGGAGTTGGTACTGCTCCTCCCAGCCCTGTCGTGTGTTCTTCCAGATGTATGGTCGCTACACACCGGGAGTTGGGGGCGTATGCTAAAGAAGAGGCAGCTCGCCTGAGGGAGGAGGGGGTTGGAGCGCTCGGTCAGAGAACGCCTGCGCTCTCTGGAACTTTGGAGATACGACAGGAGCCGCTGTGCCAAGTGTCGCAGTGAGTACATGACTAGCCACATGCTACCTCAACCGGACCATGTAACTGTATTCTCTGACCAGTTGTCTGTGTCTCTGTCACACTGTGCTTTGTTACTGTGGAACAAATTCTACATCAGTCAGCTCTCTCAGATACTGATGAAGTTATATTTGTTGCCTCAGTTTATTTATGTTTGTATTGAAGGAGGGATTTGGGAGGAGAGTTTTGGAGTGTTTGTACAGTGTGTGTGGTGTGTGGTGTTTGAGGTTGTGTAAGCCACATCATTCCATTTACTGTTGATGTTCATAATAGTGATTATGGTGGTGTGTGTGTGTGTGTGTGTGTGTGTGTGTGTGTGTGTGTGTGTGTGTGTGTGTGTGTGTGTGTGTGTGTGTTTGCTGTGTGAGTTTGTGTGCACGTCATTCATTTACGGTTGCTGTTGACAATAGTGATTGTGTGTGTGTGTGTGATTGTGTGTGTGTGTGTGTGTGTGTTTGCATGTGAGTTTGTGTAGCCTACATCATTCCATTTACGGTTGCTGTTGATAATAGTGATTATGAGTGTGTGTGTGTGTGTTTGCATGTGAGGTTGTGTAAGCCACATCATTCCATTTACTGTTGCTGTTGATAATAGTGATTATGAGTGTGTGTGTGTGTTTGCATGTGAGTTTGTGTAAGCCACATCATTCCATTTACGGTTGCTGTTGATAATAGTGATTATGAGTGTGTGTGTGTGTTTGCATGTGAGTTTGTGTAAGCCACATCATTCCATTTACGGTTGCTGTTGATAATAGTGATTATGAGTGTGTGTGTGTGTTTGCATGTGAGGTTGTGTAAGCCACATCATTCCATTTACTGTTCCTGTTGATAATAGTGGTTATGTGTGTGTGTGTGTGTTTGCATGTGAGGTTGTGTAAGCCACATCATTCCATTTACTGTTGCTGTTGATAATAGTGATTATGAGTGTGTGTGTGTGTTTGCATGTGAGGTTGTGTAATCCACATCATTCCATTTACGGTTGCTGTTGATAATAGTGATTATGAGTGTGTGTGTGTGTGTTTGCATGAGAGGTTGTGTGAACGCCACATCATTCCATTTACGAGTTGCTGTTGATAATAGTGATTATGAGTGTGTGTGTGTGTTTGCATGTGAGGTTGTGAGCCCTACACCATTCCATTTACGGTTGCTGTTGATAATAGTGATTGTGTGTGTGTATGTGTGTGTGTGTGTGTGTGTGTGTGTGTGTGTGTGTGTGTGTGTGTGTGTGTGTGTGTGTGTGTGTGTGTGTGTGTGTTTGCATGTGAGTTTGTGTAAGCCACATCATTCCATTTACGGTTGCTGTTGATAATAGTGATTATGAGTGTGTGTGTGTGTGTTTGCATGTGAGGTTGTGTAAGCCAGCATCATTCCATTTACTGTTGCTGTTGATAATAGTGATTATGAGTGTGTGTGTGTTTGCATGTGAGGTTGTGTAAGCCACATCATTCCATTTACTGTTGCTGTTGATAATAGTGATTATGAGTGTGTGTGTGTTTGCATGTGAGGCTTGTGTAAGCCACATCATTCCATTTACTGTTGCTGTTGATAATAGTGATTATGAGTGTGTGTGTGTGTGTGTTTGCATGTGAGGTTGTGTAAGCCACATCATTCCATTTACTGTTGCTGTTGATAATAGTGATTATGAGTGTGTGTGTGTGTTTGCATGAGGTTGTGTAAGCCACATCATTCCTTGCTGTTGCTGTTTGTAATAGTGATTATGAGTGTGTGTGTGTGTTTGCATGTGAGGTTGTGTAAGCCACATCATTCCATTTACGGTTGCTGTTGATAATAGTGATTATGAATGGGTGACTGAAAGGAACATCTCCACAGTGTACAGGGACATGATTTGTACTGGGACACCAGGCTCGACACCAGTCTAAATGCAGCAGGGGTAGTCACCCGGAGGTACTGCCGTTGTTCTGCAAAAATGTAAATACTTTACATAGAACAAAAATACTAATGCAACATTCAACGATTTTTTACAGAGCTGCAGTTCATATAAGGAAATCATTCCATGGTGGGCCTGGTAGGGAATAGGCCCACCCACTTGGGAGCCAGGCCCACCCACTTGGGAGCCAGGCCCACCCACTGGGGAGCCAGGCCCACCCACTTGGGAGCCAGGCCCACTGGGAGCCAGGCCTTGCCAATCAGAATTATTTTTCTACACAAAAGGGCTTTATTACAGACCGAAATACTCCTCAGTTTTATCAGCTCTCTGGGTTGCTGCTCTCCGATGATCCCGGATGTGCGAGGTCCTGGGCTGAAGTGGTTTCACGCGGTCGGTCTGTGGTTGTGAGGCGGTTGGAGCGTACTGCCAAATTCTCTAAAATAACCTTTGGAGATGTCTTATGGAAGATAAATTAACATCAAATTCTCTGGCAACAACTCTGGTGGACATTCCTAGTGTCACCATGCCAATTGCATGCTCCCTCAAAACTTGAAACATCTGAGGCATTGTGTGAAAAACCTGCACATTTTAGTGGCTTTTTATTGTGCCCAGCACAAGGTGCATTTGTGTAATGATCATGCTGTTTAATCAGCTTCTTGATATGCCACACATTTCAGGTGGATGGATTGGGCATGATTTGGAAAGGCACATACCTGTCTATATAAGGTCTCACAGTTGACAGTGCATGTCAGAGCAAATATCAAGCCGTGAGGTTGAAGGAATTGTCTTTAGAGATCCGAGACAGGATTGTGTGAGGCACAGATCTGGGGAAGGGTACCAAAGATGTATGCAGCATTTGAAAGTCCCCAAGAAGCACAGTGGCCTCCAATCTTATGTGGAAGAGTTTGGAACCACCTAGACTCTGTCCTAGAACTGAGCTCCAGGTCAAACTGAGACATCGGGAGAGAATGGTCTTAGTCAGGGAGGTAACCAAGAACCCGATGGTTACTCTGACAGTGCTCAGAGTTCCTCTGTGGAAATGGGAGAACGTTCCAGAAGGACAACCATCTCAGCAGCACTCCACCAATCAGTTTATGGTAGTGGCCAGACGGAATCCACTCATCAGGAAAGAAGGCACATGACAGCCCACTTGGAGTTTGCCAAAAGGCACTGAGCGGACTCTCAAACCATGATAAACAAGATTCTCTGGTCTGATAAAACCAACATTAAATTATTTGGCCTGAATGCCAAGAGTCACGCCCTGGAGGAAACTTTGCACTATCCCTACGGGTAAAGCATGGTAGTGGCGGCATCATGCTGTGGGGAAGTTGTTCAGCGGCAGGGACTGGGAGACGAGTCAGGATCGAGCAAGGATGAGCAGGGCGACTACAGAGATCCTCATCAAAACTCCGCTCCAGAGCGCTCAGGACCTCAAACTGGGCGAAGGTTCACCTTCCAACAGGACGACGACCCCTAAGCATACAGCCAAGTCAACGCAGAAGTGGCTTCGGGACAAGTCACTGAAAGTCCTTCAGTGGCCCAGCAAGAGCCGGACTTGGACCAATCTAGCGTCTCTGGAGACCTGAACATAGCTGTGCAGCGCGCTCCCCATCCAACCTGACAGAGCTTGAGAGAATCTGCAGAGAAGAATGGGAGAAACTCCCCAAATACAGGTGTTCCAATATTGTAGCGTCATACCCAAGAAGACTCGAGGTTGTAATCACTGCCAAAGGTGCTTCGGCAAAGTACTGATTTAAGGGTCTGAATGTGATGTATATAATAGAAGCCGGAAGTTTACTTACACTTAGGTTGGAGTCATTAACTTGTTTTTCAACTACTCCACAAACTATAGTTTTTGCAAGTCGGTTAGGACATCTACTTTTTTCATGACACAAGTAATTTTTCCAACAATTGTTTACATATAATTAATTTTGAGTGAAATTATCTGTATCGCAATTCCAGTCGGACAGAAGTTTACATACACTAAGTTGACTGTGCCTTTAAACAGCTTGGTAAATTCCAGAAAATGATGCCATGGCTTTAGAAGCTTCTGATTGGCTAACTGACATTATTTGAGTCAACTGGAGGTCTACCTGTGAGATGTATTTCAAGGCCTACCTTCACACTCAGTGCCTCTTTGCTTGACATCATGGAAAATCAAAAGAAATCAGCCAAGACTTCAGAAAAAATTGTAGACCTCCACAAGTCTGGTTCATCCTTGGGAGCATTTTCCAAAAGCCTGAAGGTACCACGTTCATCTATACAAACAATAGTACGCAAGTATAAACACCATGGGTCCACGCAGCTGTCATACCTTCTCAGGAAGGAGACGATGTTCTGTCTCCTAGAGATTTCAACATACCTTTGTTTGAAAAGTGCAAATCAATCCCAGGAACAAAGGCAAAGGACCTTGTGAAGATGCTGTAGGAAACCGGTACAAAAGTATCTATATCCACGCAGTCCTATAGCGACATAACTTGTTAAGGCTAGCTCAGCAAGGGAGAAGCCACCTCTCCAAAACCGCTGTAAAAGAGAGCCAGACTACTGTTTGCAACTGCACATGGGGACAAAGATCGCACTTTTTGGAGAAATGTCCCTCTGGTCTGATGAAACAAAAAATAGAACTGTTTGGCCATAATGACCATCGTTATGTTTGGAGGAAAAAGGGGGAGGCTTGCAAGCAGAAGAACACCATCCCAACTGAAGCACGGGGTGGCAGCATCATGTTGTGGGGGTGCTTTGCTGCAGGAGGTTCTGGGTGCACTTCACAAAATAGATGACATCACAAGGATATATTGAAGCAACATGTCGAAGTTGAAGCTTGGTCACAAATGGGTCTTCCAAATGGACAATGACCCCAAGCATCCTTCCAAAGTTGTGGCAAAATGGCTTAAGGACAACAGAGTCAAGGTATTGAAGTTTCCATCACAAAGCCCTGACCTCAATCCCATAAAAAATGTGTTGGCAGAACTGAAGAAGCGTGTGTGAGCAAGGATCCGACAAACCTGACTCAGTTACACCAGCTTTGTCAGGAGGATTGGGCCAAAATTCACTCAAGTTATTTTGAGAATCTTGTGGAAGGCTACCTGAACCATTTGATCCAAGTTAAACAATTTAAAGGCAATGCTACTGATTGTAATGTAAACGTCTGACCCACTGGAAATGTGTTGAAAGAAAGAAATCGTTCTCTACGATTTCAATTCAATAAAGTGGTGATCCTGACTGATTTAAGACAGGGAATTTGTACTAGGATTAAATGTCAGGAATTGTGTAACTGAGTTTAAATGTATTTGGCTAAGGTGTATGTAAACTTCCGACTTCAACTGTATATGTTGCTCATTGATATCCTCTTGGTAAATGAAGCTGAATGTTGTGGCAGTGTCTCTATCCCCTCATCACACTTTCAAGCCTATCACTCTTGGGAGGTGTGTGTGTGTGTTCAATTTGAGCTGTGATTATGGGCCTCTGTATTTGCAAACAGCTCTGTACAGATAGGCAATTACACACACACACACACACACACACACTATCAAGGAGAACGTTTGGTAATTCCATTAGCAGAACGCAGTATGGATAATCTCTTCAGATCACACTGAACACCTATCGATAGAATGATTCTTCTATATGGCTCATTTTACAAGTGCATTCTGTCACACAAAGTGAGTCTCGCTATAGAAAATTATAACCAAAGTGGAATGGGTGCTTTTGCATGGATATCCCTGCAGGGGGAACAGTTGAGCTATAGGACGATATAAGATGGAGCAGGAGGATGGTGATTGGAACCCTTGATTGAAAAAGAGAAACGGAGAGAGTACAGGAGAGAGGGAGAGTGAGGCTGAATTACACAGACTGGTTCTATGTTACCGTGGTGTTGCATTACCCAGGAGACGGGGTGAAATCTCAACCACAGAGGTTTGGTTACGCTAGCTAGGATCATCTACGGTCAGCAATGCTGGGGACAGTCAGGATGGGAGCGCGCGCGCACACAATTCTCTGGGTATCTTCCTCTCTTTTGTAAATATGAATTGATTCTGTCTTGTCTTGCTAATGTAAAGTTTGATTCTGATATTTTGGAGGTGTAATCAAACATGATTGGAGGCCCTCCATCCACTCCAGACTGAGGTTGTGATGTAGTGGTTACACAGCTACACGAAATATACAAAGTATGTAGACACCCTTTCAATTGAGGGTATTTGGCTATTTCAGCCACACCCGTTGCTGACAGGTGTAGAAAATCGAGCTCACCGCCATGCAATCTCCATAGACAAACATTTAGTAGTAGAATTGCCTTACTGAAGACCTCAGTGGCATTCAACGTGGCACCGTCATCCAACAAGTCAGTATGTCAAATGTACTTTTGGTCATGTAGTGTATGTTTGGTGTATGTGTGAAACAGTGGATTGTTGTGTAATGAATTCTGTTAAGAGCTCAGTCATAAAAACAGGCATGAAATATTCAGTGACAAGAGTCCACTGGAGTAGCCGTCACAACACACACAGTCAAACTTTCACGCTCTCTTTCACACAAGCACAGACACACACAGATTTTCCAGGTGGAACAGTGTGGTCTCATGCTGTGGGGGTTTGAGGGTGGGGGGGTCACAGGTACCCCAGGGCTGTCTGTCTGTAGCCCAGTTGTGGGAATGACAGGTCTCAGTGTTCTGTCACTCAATCCTGCTGTCACTCAAACCTATTGATGTCGAGTCCCCAAGAAGGTACATCGTCCTAGGACACACACACACTACAGCCGATCTGCAGCTGTTTTTTCAGAGAAATTCACACTGATACTCCTTTCCTCCGTTCTCTTTCTCTACACATCTCCTTCCCCTCTCGCTCACTCTCTCTCTCTCTGCTCGCTCCTCTCTCTGCTCGCTCTCTCTCTCTGCTCTCTCTCTGCTCTCTCTCTCTCTCTGCTCGCTCTCTCTCTCTCTCTCTCTCTGCTCGCTCTCTCTCTGCTCGCTCTCTCTCTCTGCTCCGCTCTCTCTCTGCTCGCTCTCTCTCTCTCTCTGCTCACTCTCTCTCTCTCTCTCTGCTTGCTCGCTCTCTCTCTCTGCTCGCTCTGCTTCGCTTCTCTCTGCTCGCTCGCTCTCTCTCTGCTCGCTCACTCGCTCCTCTGCTCGCTCACTCTCTGCCCTCTCGCTCGCTCTCTCTCTCTGCCCTCTGCTCGCTCTCTCTCTCTCCCATCTCGCTCGCTCGCTCTCTCTCTCTGCCCCTCTCTCTGTCTCTCTCTGCCCCTCTGCTCGCTCTCTCTCTGCCCCCTCTAGCTCGCTTCTCTCTCTCCTCTAGCTCGCCTCTCTCTCTCTGCCTCTCGCTCGCTCTCTCTCTCTGCCCCTCTCGCTCGCTCTCTCTCTCTCCCTCTCGCTCGCTTTCTCTCTCTCTGCCTCGCTCGCTCGCTCTCTCTCTCTCTCCCCGCCCGCTCGTCTCTCTCTCTCTGCCCCCGCTGCTGCTCTCTCTCTCTCTGCCCCCGCTCTCTCTCTCTCTGCCCCCTCTCGCTCGCTCTCTCTCTCTCTCTGCCCCCTCTCGCTCTCTCTCTGCTCCTCTCTCTCTCTCTGCCCCTCTCGCTGCCTCTCTTCTCTGCCCCCGCTTGCTCGCTCTCTCTGTCTCTGCCCTCCTCTATCCTCTGCTCCCTCTCTCTCTCTGCCTCTCTCTGCTCTCTCTCTGCCCCTTCTCTCCTCTCTCTCTCTGCCCCTCTCCCTCTCTCTCCCCGCCGCTCTCTCTCTCTGCCCCCGCTGCTCTCTCTCTGCCTCCACTCATCTCTCTCTGCCCCTCTCTCCTCTCTCTGCCCCTCTCTCTCTCTCTCTCTCTCTCTCTCTCTCTCTGCCCCCTCTCGCTCGCTCGCTCTCTCTGCCCCCTCTCGCTCTCTCACTCTCTCTCTGCCCTCCTCGCCTCTCGCTCTCTCTCGCCCCTCTCGCTCTCTCGCTCTCTCTCCCCCGCTCGCTCTCTCGCTCTCTCTCTCTGCCCCCCGCTCTCTCTCTCTGCCCGCATCTCTCTCTCTGCCCCCGCTCGCTCTCTCGCTCCTCGTCTCTCCCCGCCGCTCTCTCTCTCTCTCTCCCCCGCTCTCTCTCTCTCTCCCCTCTCGTCTCTCTCCGCTCTCTCTCCGCCCGTCTCTCTCTCTCTCTCTCTCTCTCTCTCTCCCTCTCCTCTCTCTCTCCCTCTCCTCTCTCTCTCTCTCTCGCTCTCTCTCTCTCGCCTCTCTCTCTCTCTCTCCTCGCCTCGCTCTCTCTCTCCCGCTCGCTCTCTCTCTCCCCACTCGCTCTCTCTCTCTCCCCTCTCGCTCGCGCTCTCTCTCAATTCAATTAAATTCAATGGCTTTATTGGCATGGGAAACATGTGTTAACATTGCCAAAGCAAGTAAGGTAGATGATATATAAAGTGAATATATAAAGTGAAATAAACAATAAAAATTAACAGTAAACATCACACATACAGAAGTTTCAAAACAATAAAGAAATTACAAATGTCATATGATATATTTGTGTTTTAACAATGTACAAATGGTAAAGGACACAATATAAAATAAATAAGCATAGATATGGGTTGTATTTACAATGGTGTGTGTTCTTCACTGGTTGCCCTTTTCTCGTGGCAACAGGTCACAAATCTTGCTGCTCTGATGGCACACTGTGGAATTTCACCCAGTAGATATGGGAGTTTTTCAAAATTGGATTTGTTTTCGAATTCTTTGTGCATCTGTGTAATCTGAGGGAAATATGTCTCTCTAATATGGTCATACATTGGGCAGGAGGTTAGGAAGTGCAGCTCAGTTTCCACTTCATTTTGTGGGCAGTGAGCACATAGCCTGTCTTCTCTTGAGAGCCATGTCTGCCTACGGTGGCCTTTCTCAATAGCAAGACTATGCTCGCTGAGTCTGTACATAGTCAAAGCTTTCCTTAATTTTGGGTCAGTCACAGTGGTCAGGTATTCTGCCGCTGTGTACTCTCTGTGTAGGGCCAAATAGCATTCCAGTTTGCTCTGTTTTTTTGTAAATTCTTTCCAATGTGTCAAGTAATTATCTTTTGTTTTCTCATGATTTGGTTGGGTTTAATTGTGCTGCTGTCCTGGGGCTCTGTAGGGTGTGTTTGTGTTTGTGAACAGAGCCCCAGGACCAGCTTGCTTAGGGGACTCTTCTCCAGGTTCATCCTCTGTAGGTGATGGCTTTGTTGCGGAAGGTTTGGGAATCGCTTCCTTTTCGGTGGTTATAGAATTTAACGGCTCTTTTCTGGATTTTGATAATTAGTGGGTATCGGCCTAATTCTGCTCTGCATGCATTATTTGGTGTTCTTCGTTGTACACGGAGGATATTTTTGCAGAATTCTGCGTGCAGAGTCTCAATTTGGTGTTTGTCCCATTTTGTGAAGTCTTGGTTGGTGAGCGGACCCCAGACCTCACAGCCATAAAGGGCAATGGGCTCTATGACTGATTCAAGTATTTTAAGCCAAATCCTAATTGGTATGTTGAAATGTATGTTCCTTTTGATGGCATAGAATGCCCTTCTTGCCTTGTCTCTCAGATCGTTCACAGCTTTGTGGAAGTTACCTGTGGCGCTGATGTTTAGGCCAAGGTATGTATAGTTTTTTGTGTGCTCTAGGGCAGCAGTGTCTAGATGGAATTTGTATTTGTGGTCCTGGTGACTGGACCTTTTTGGAACACCATTATTTTGGTCTTACTGAGATTTACTGTCAGGGCCCAGGTCTGACAGAATCTGTGCATAAGATCTAGGTGCTGCTGTAGGCCCTCATTGGTTGGTGACAGAAGTACCAGATCATCAGCAAACAGCAGACATTTGACTTCGGATTCTAGTAGGGTGAGGCCGGGTGCTGCAGACTTTTCTAGTGCCCGTGCCAATTCGTTGATATATATGTTGAAGAGGGTGGGGCTTAAGCTGCATCCCTGTCTAACCCCACGACCCTGTGTGAAGAAATTTGTGTGTTTTTTGCCAATTTTAACCGCACACTTGTTGTTTGTGTACATGGATTTTATGATGACATATATTTTACCCCCAACACCACTTTCCATCAGTTTGTATAGCAGACCCTCATGCCAAATTGAGTTGAAGGCTTTTTTGAAATCAACAAAACATGAGAAGACTTTGCCTTTGTTTTGGTTTGTTTGGTTGTCAATTAGGGTGTGCAGGGTGAATACATGGTCTGTTGTACGGTAATTTGGTAAAAAGCCAATTTGACATTTGCTCAGTACATTGTTTTCATTGAGAAAGTGTACGAGTCTGCTGTTAATGATAATGCAGAGGATTTTCCCAAGGTTACTGTTGACGCATATTCCACGGTAGTTATTGGGGTCAAATTTGTCTCCATTTTTGTGGATTGAGGTGATCAGTCCTTGGTTCCAAATATTGGGGAAGATGCCAGAGCTAAGGATGATGTTAAAGAGTTTTAGTATAGACAATTGGAATTTGTTGTCTGTATATTTGATCATTTCATTGAGGATACCATCAACACCACATGCCTTTTTGGGTTGGAGGGTTTTTATTTTGTCCTGTAACTCATTCAATGTAATTGGAGAATCCAGTGGGTTCTGGTAGTCTTTAATAGTTGATTCTAAGATTTGTATTTGATCATGTATATGTTTTTGCTCTTTATTCTTTGTTATAGAGCCAAAAAGATTGGAGAAGTGGTTAACCCATACATCTCCATTTTGGATAGATAATTATTTGTGTTGTTTGTTTAGTGTTTTCCAATTTTCCCAGAAGTGGTTAGAGTCTATGGATTCTTCAATTACATTGAGCTGATTTCTGACGTGCTGTTCCTTTTTTTTCCGTAGTATATTTCTGTATTGTTTTAGTGATTCACCATAGTGAAGGCATAGACTCAGGTTTTCCTGGTCTCTATGTTTTTAGTTGGACAGGTTTCTCAATTTCTTTCTTAGATTTTTGCATTCTTCATCAAACCATTTGTCATTGTTGTTAATTTTCTTTTGTTTTCTATTTGAGATTTTTAGATTTGATAGGGAAGCTGAGAGGTCAAATATACTGTTAAGATTTTCTACTGCCAAGTTGACACCTTCACTATTACAGTGGAACGTTTTACCCAGGAAATTGTCTAAAAGGGCTTGAATTTGTTGTTGCCTAATTGTTTTTTGGGAGGTTTCCAAACTGCATTCCTTCCATCTATAACATTTCTTAATGTTACTCAGTTCCGTTGGCTTTGATGCCTCATGATTGAGTATTGCTCTGTTTAAGTAGACTGTGATTTTGCTGTGGTCTGATAGGGGTGTCAGTGGGCTGACTGTGAACGCTCTGAGAGACTCTGGGTTGAGGTCAGTGATAAAGTAGTCTACAGTACTACTGCCAAGAGATGAGCTATAGGTGTACCTACCATAGGAGTCCCCTCGAAGCCTACCATTGACTATGTACATACCCAGCGTGCGACAAAGCTGCAGGAGTTGTGACCCGTTTTTGTTGGTTATGTTGTCATAGTTGTGCCTAGGGGGCATATGTGGGAGGGAATGCTGTCACCTCCAGGCAGGTGTTTGTCTCTCTCTCTCTGCCCCTCTCGCTCGCTTCTCTCTCTCTCTCTGCCCCTCTGGCTCGCTTCTCTCTCTCTCTCTGCCCCCTCTGGCTCGCTCTCTCTCACTCTCTGCCCCCTCTGGCTCTCGCTCTCTCTCCCCCGCGCTCCCTCTCCCCGCTCGCTCTCTCTCCCGCTCGTCTCTCTCCCCGCTCCTCTCTCTCCCCGCTCGCTCTCTCTCTGCCCCCTCTGGCTCACTCTCTCTCTCTCTGCCCCTCTGTCTCTCTCTCTCTCTCTCTCTCTCTCTCTGCCCCCTCTGGCTCGCTCGCTCTCTCTCTCTCTCTCTCTGCCCCCTCTGGCTCGCTCTCTCTCTCTCTCTCTGCCCCCTCTGGCTCGCTCTCTCTCTCTCTCTCTCTCTCTCTCTCTCTCTCTGCCTCTCTCTCTCTCTCTCTCTCTCTCTGCTCTCTCCCTCTGGCTCTCTCTCTCTCTCTCTGCCCCGTCTGGCTCTCTCTCTCTCTCTCTGCCCCCTCTGCTCTCTCGCTCTCGCTCTCTCTCTCCTCTGCCCCCTCTGCCCCCTCTCGCTCTCTCTCTGCCCCTCGCTCTCGCTCTCTCTCTCTCTCGCCCACTCTCGCTCGTCCTCTCTCTCTGCCCCGCTCTCGCCCTCTCTCTCTCGCCCCTCCCTCTCGCTCTCGCTCTCTCTCCCCGCTCGCTCTCGCTCTCTCTCCCCGCTCGCTCGCGCTCTCTCTCCCCGCTCGCTCGCGCTCTCTCTCCCCGCTCGCTCGCGCTCTCTCTCCCCGCTCGCTCTCTTTTCTCTCTACCCTTCTCTCTCTGTCCCCCTCTCAGCTCTTGGCTCTGTGATGGGTATATTCATAGATCCCAGCTGTCCACCTGCTCCACTCTCAGTGCTCAGGGGGGTTCAGTATGTTATTTAATTGGTTCCAAGAAGACGCGCGCACACACGTTTTTTCCTGCAACAGGTGTGAAGTCAGTAGGATCGCAGCAAGGCGCCACACGTCACCATGGATAATACCTGGCACCAGGCGACCATCTCTGTCATCATCCATCCTCCCTCAGTCCACCTCTGACCATCCTTTGTTGCATCGTCTCTCTTTGTTTGTCCTCTTTCTCTCCTTCTCTGGTCCCTCTCCTCTGGGTGCTATGGTGACAGGCATTCTGGGATAGACAGGCTAGTGAAGAGGCTGATGGGGCCAGGCAGGAGATGGACAAATGGGTTGTCATGGGAACAAATAGATGACATGGCTGGGCTGCTGTCACTTGTGGCACCGCCTGCATCACATTGCATCACCATGCCAACCCCAGATGGACTACGGCTGTTTCCTCTCCCCTCTCATCAGCCAGAACACAACCTGCCTTTTCCCTGCATTTATTCCACTTTCTCTCACTTTCTCTACCGTCTCCTGTTTTCCACTTGGACCACATGAGTATTTTCTCCACTCTGTGATATAGAAATTCAGAGGCAGAAGATGAGGTGTGTGTGTCTGTCAGCCAGGTCCAACATTTTTTTTTACCCCTGGATAAATATTAGCAAAAATAATTAATACAAATACTGAGCTATGTTGTATGAGAAAAATGGGAAATGTATATTATTGTATACTAATACAAGTAAAAGATATGGGTCAAAATGATTGGCACCCCTGTTTTCAATACCTCACCTTGTGAGGATAACGGCACTCAGCCTTTTTCTAAAAGGTTTTATGAGATTGGAGAACACATTGGAAGGGATCTTAGACTAGTCCACCATACAGAATCCTTCCTGATCCTTGATATTCTTCATCTGGGGCGGCAGGGTAGCCTAGTGGTTAGAGCGTTGGACTAGTAACCAGGAAGATTGCAAATTCAAACACCCGAGCTGACAAGGTACAAATCTGTGGTTCTGCCCCTGAACAGGCAGTTAACCCACTGTTCCCAGGCTGTCATTGAAAATAAGAATTTGTTCTTAACTGACTTGCCTGGTTAAATAAAGAAAAAAAAAATCTGCACGTATGGACTCCCATCTTCAAGTCAAATCCACATGT
>NW_027014050.1:0-14505 GCF_036934945.1 Oncorhynchus masou masou | reverse complement strand
GCAACATGGCACTAGGCTTCCTCACCACAGGCAACATGGCACTAGGCTTCCTCACCACAGGCAACATGGCACTAGGCTTCCTCACCACAGGCAACATGGCACTAGGCTTCCTCACCACAGGCAACATGGCACTAGGCTTCCACTCCACAGGCAACATGGCACTAGGCTTCCTCACCACAGGCAACATGGCACTAGGCTTCCTCACCATAGGCAACATGGCACTAGGCTTCCTCACCATAGGCAACATGGCACTAGGCTTCCTCACCACAGGCAACATGGCACTAGGCTTCCACTCCACAGGCAACATGGCACTAGGCTTCCACTCCACAGGCAACATGGCACTAGGCTTCCTCACCACAGGCAACATGGCACTAGGCTTCCACTCCACAGGCAACATGGCACTAGGCTTCCTACTCCACAGGCAACATGGCACTAGGCTTCCTCACCACAGGCAACAAGGCACTAGGCTTCCCCACCACAGGCAACATGGCACTAGGCTTCCTCACCACAGACAACATGGCACTAGGCTTCCACTCCACAGGCAACATGGCACTAGGCTTCCTCACCACAGCAACATGATCGTATGAATGAAACATAAGCAGTGGAACAGAGACTCGGCACCTTGTAAACTATTCTCCAGTTCTTCTTATTGTCCCTCAACATTCTGGTCCACAGCATGTTCATGACCTCAGGGAACTGCTCGTACATGAACGTGGATCTGAGAGGAACATCATAAATATGGATGGGATTAGAGAGTACTGGTATAAAGCCACAACTACTAAGCTAGTAAATGTGATAGGACTGAGCGCTGTGCTGTGGTTGTCCCTTACTGGCGATCTCTCCCATGAGCTGTCCAGAGGGACCCCAGGGGTCATCGCTGGTGACCTCTCGCACCTTGGACTCGATTTCAGAGTAGTTCATCACCACGTTAGTGCTGCAAGAAAACAGGAAACACACGACACAATAATCATATTAATAAAACACACTGAATGACACTGGAACACACTGAATGACACTGGTGGGTAACCAATGTCAACTATGACCTCTATCACAGATGGATATTATGCATGAGGCATGGCTTCCTGGTATTATACAGTGTGTTTTACATTATTAGAGTGGTGGTGTTAGGATAGTAGGTCTTAACAGACCTCTGATTTAGCCTAGATGTCCAGCAAGGGCCTAGGCGACCCCTCCTCTGACCAGATTGAGCCTGTTCTGGGAGAGCAGGTTGTGAGGGCTCCTGTTGCCCCTAAAGCTCAGTGTGGAGAGTCTACAGCCTAGAGTCTACACAACAATCAGCCATTTCCTGCCTCAGGCCCCATTTCACTCCCTATCACCACTGTTAGACCTGCCAGTCACAGAGCAGACCTGCCAGTCACAACCTGCCAGTCACAACTGCCAGTCACAGCCAGGCACAGAGCACACCCAAGCAGTCACAACATTAGAAGCCTCCTCCCTAAGTTTGTCTCTATTCACTGCTTTAGCACACTCTGCCAACCCGGATGTTCTAGCTGTGTCTGAATCCTGGTTTAGGGAAGACCACCAAAAATTCTGAAATTTTAATTCCAAACTACAAAATTTTCAGACAAGATAGGAACTGCCAAAGGGGGCGGTAGTTGCACCCACTGCAAAGATAGCCTGCAGAGTTCTGTCCTACTATCCAGGTCTGTACCCAAACAATTTGAACTTCTAAAAAATCCACCGCTCTAAAAACAAGTCTCTCACCGTTGCTGCCACTATAGACCACCCTCTGCCCCCAGCTTTGCTCTGGACACTATATGTGAACTGATTGTACCCATCTATCTTCAGAGCTCGTGCCATAGGCAACCTAAACTGGAACATGCTTAACACCCCAGCCATCCTACAATCTAAACTAAACTAATCCTCATTGGCAGACTCGACAGCCTTGGTTTCTCAAATGATTTCCACGCCTGGTGTCACCAACTACTTCTCTGATAGAGTTCAGTGTGTCAAATCGGAGGGTCTGCTGTCCGGACCTCTGGCAGTCTCTATGGGGGTGCCACAGGTTCAATTCTTGGACTGACTTTCTTCTGTATATACATCAATGAGGTCGCCTTGTTGCTGGTGAGTCTCTTATCCACCTCTACGCAGACGACACCATTCTGTATACTTCTGGCCCTTCTTTGGACACTGTGTTAACAACCCTCCAGGCAAGCTTCAATGCTATACAACTCTCCTTCCGTGGCCTCCAATTGCTCTTAAATACAAGTAAAACTAAATGCATGGCTCTTCAACCGATCGCTCCCTGCACCTACCCGCATGTCCAACATCACTACTCTGGACGGCTCTGACTTAGAATACGTGACAACTACAAATACTAAGGTGTCTGGTTAGACTGTAAACTCTCCTTCCAGACCCTTATCAAACATCTCCAATCTAAAGTTAAATCTAGAATTGGCTTCCTATTTCGCAACAAAGCATCCTTCACTCATGCTGCCAAACATACCCTTGTAAAACTGACCATCCTACCAATCCTCGACTTTGGCGATGTCATTTACAAAAATAGCCTCCAATACCCTACTCAACAAATTGGATACAGTCTATCACAGTGAAATCCGTTTTGTCACCAAAGCCCCATATACTACCCACCATTGCGACCTGTACGCTCTCGTTGGCTGGCCCTCTCGCTTCATACTCGTCGCCAAACCCACTGGCTCCATGTCATCTACAAGACCCTGCTAGGTAAAGTTCCCCCTTATCTCAGCTCGCTGGTCACCATAGCATCTCCCACCTGTAGCACACGCTCCAGCAGGTATATCTCTCCTAGTCACCCCCAAAACCAATTATTTCTTTGGCCGCCTCTACTTCCAGTTCTCTGCTGCCAATGACTGGAACGAACGACAAAAATCTCTGAAACTGGAAACACTTATCTCCCTCACTAGCTTTAAGCACCAACTGTCAGAGCAGCTCACAGATTACTGCACCTGTACATAGCCCACCTATAATTTAGCCCAAACAACTACCTCTTTCCCTACTGTATTTAACTTATTTATTTATTTTGCTCCTTTGCACCCCATTATTTTTATTTCTACTTTGCACATTCTTCCATTGCAAATCTACCATTCCATTGTTTTACTTGCTATATTGTATTTACTTCGCCACCATGGCCTTTTTTTTTGCCTTTACCTCCCTTATCTCACCTCATTTGCTCACATCGTATATAGACTTGTTTATACTGTATTATTGACTGTATGTTTGTTTTACTCCATGTGTAACTCTGTATCGTTGTATGTGTCGAACTGCTTTGCTTTATCTTGGCCAGGTCGCAATTGTAAATGAGAACTTGTGCTCAACTTGCCTACCTGGTTTTAAATAAAGGTGAAATAAATATAAAATATAAAAAATAAAACAGAGCAGACCTGCCAGTCACAGATCTGCCAGTCACAGAGCAGAGTGCCAGGGAAACAGCTGGGCTCTACTCAACTTTCTCCTCTCAGGAGTGGCATAGTGGGCGGGCAACTACAGGATATAATGACAGTCATTAAATTGACTGATGAGTAAAAAGGGTTCTCAAGATATGATTCGAGAAGCAGCTTAAACGGATGATGACAACACTGGAGAGACACCCAAAAACATTCAGGGATGAAAGATTAACCAGCTGACAACAGAACTCTAATTCGAAAGAAGGAGAAGAAATGCGTTAGAGAAAACAGAGAGGAAGAAAGGCAAACAGAGCCGGGGCTATTGCAGCTGATCAGTGATAAACATGAGGCAATGTTTCAGGGACTCAGAGAGCACACCTATGGACCATTCGTTTCTAACCTCCCCTGTCACAGTTCAGCTGAGCCAGATAGAAGGGCACCTGACAGATGTAACTAATTGAAGGTTAGAGTAATGGGAGACAGAACTGCTATGCTCTGTAATAAATTAGGTCAACATGGTAACGTCGGCCAACATGTAGGCTGAAACAACAGGGCAGATCAACTGCACCAACAGTGAAAGGAATGAAAAGGCACAATAAGAACTCATGGTTTGCATAAGCTAATAGCTCTGGTTTCCAGTCACATCTATTGAGATTCCATGTAAAAAGTAGGATTAACAAGTCACATAATACGTTGCATGGACTGTAACAGTTAGTGGTCAACATGATTTATAAATGACTAACTCTTCTCCGTACCCACACATACAATTATCTGTGAGGTCCCTCAGTCGAGTAGTGAATTTCAAGCACATATTCACTCTTCATATTTTCAAGCATGGTGGTGGCTGTATCATGTTATTGATTTGCTTGTCATCTGCAAGGACTTTAAACATTTCTAAATTTTTATTTCACCTTTATTTAACCAGGTAGGCTAATTGAAAAAACAAGTTCTCATTTGCAACTGCGACCTGGCCAAGATGGTTCAGGTCTGCTTTACAACAGACACTAGGAGACAAATTCACCTTTCAGCAGGACAATAACCTAAAACTCACGGCCAAATATACATTTGCTTACCATGATGACATTGAATGTTCCTGAGTGGCCTTGTTACAGTTTTGACTTAAATCTACTTGAAATCTATGTCAACACTTGAAAACGACTGTCCAGCAATGAACAAACAACCAACTTGACGAAGCTTAAGAGTTTAAGAAAGAATATGCAAATATTATACAATCCAGTTGTGCAAAGCTCTTAGCGACTTACCCAGAAAACGTACAGCTGCAATCCCTGCCAAAGGTGATTCTAATATGTATTGACTCAGAGGGTTGAATACATAGTGACTTCAGAAAGCATTTATACCCCTTGACTTATTCCACATTTTTGTTATGTTACAGACTGAATTCAATTTTTTTCCCTCCAAACATAATTCATTATGGCCAAACAGTTTTGTTTCTTCTCAGACCACAGGACATTTCTCCAAAAAGTATGATCTTTTTGTCCCCATGTGCAGTTGCACCAATCTGGCTTTTTTTATGGCGGTTTTGGAGCAGTGGCTTCCTCCTTGTTAAGCGGCCTTTCAGGTTATAGTCGATATAGGACTTGTTTTACTGTGATATAGATACTTTTGTACCTCGTTTCCTCCAGCATCATCACAAGGTCCTTTGCTGTTCTTCTGGGATTGATTTGCACTTTTCGCACCAAAGTGCGTTCATCTCTAGGAGACAGAACGTGTCTCCTTCCTGAGCGGTTTGACGGCTGTGTGGTCCCATGGTGTTTATTCTTGCGTACTATTGTTTGTACAGATGAACGTGGTACCTTCAGGCATTTGAAAATTATTCCCAAGGTTGAACCAGACTTGTGGAGGTCTACAATTTTATTTCTGAGGTATTGGCTGATTTCCCATGATGTCAAGGAAAGAGGTACAGGTACACCTCCAATTGACTCAAATTATGTCAATTAGCCATCAGAAGCTTCTAAAGCCATCACATCATTTTCTGAAATTTTCCCAAGCTGTTTAAAGGCACAGCTAACTTAGCGTATGTAAACTTCTGACCCACTGGAATTGTGATACAGTGAATTATAAGTGAAATAATCTGTCTGTAAACAAATGTTGGAAAAATTACTTGTGTCATGCACAAAGTAGATGCCCTAACCGACTTGCCAAAACTATAGTTTGTTAACAAGAAATTTGTGGAGTGGTTGAAAAACGAGTTTTAATGACTCCAACCTAAGTGTAAACTTCTGACTTCAACTGTAAGTCTCTAAGAGCTTTCACATTGCACAGCGTTTTGCCCATTGTTCTTTTAAAAATTCTTCAAGCTCTGTCAAGTTGGTTGTTGATCATTGCTATACAACCAGTATTTAAGTCAAAACTGTAACTTGGCCACTCAGGAACATATCCGATCTCCTTGGAAACTAACTCCAGTGTAGATTTGGCACTGTGTTTTAGGTTATTGTCCTGCTGAAATGTGAATTTATCTCCCAGTGTCTGGTGGAAAGCAGACTGAACCAGGTTTTCCTCTAGGAACCAGCCCACCCTACCTCCTTGCCAGTCCAAATAAAATATTGAAATATTGATACAAGCTGCGACAGAAAGAAACAATCTCAGTTAAAGCATCCAAGCGAGTGAAACAGCGCTCAGTATGTATAGACCATGTATCTGATGAGGTCTGGACAGTGAAACAGTGCCCCATATCTGTCTCAGTATGTATAGACCATGTATCTGATGCCGTCTGGACAGCGAAACAGCGCCCCCTATCCGTCTCAGTATGTATAGACCATGTATCTGATGCCGTCTGGACAGTGAAACATTTATTTGGCTAGTGCACATGGCAATAGATTGAGTTCTGACGGTCAAATGAAAAGCGTCTAAAATGTGTGAAAATAATGTGCTGAGTATTATTATTATTATTAATTATTATTATTATTATTTGTGGTATTATTATTAGTAGTATTAGTAGTGTTCCCGTGTGGCGCAGCGGTCTAAGACACTGCATCTCAGTGCAAGAGGCGTCGCTACAGTCCCTAGTTCGGTATCCAGGCTGTATCACATCCGGCCGTGATTGGGAGTCCCATAGGGCGGGCACAATTGGCACAGCGTCGTCCGGGTTTTGCCGTCATTGTAAATAGGAATTTGTTCTTAATGTTCTTAACTGACTTGCCTAGATAAATAAAAAAGGTTACATTTTTTTTAAAGTCAAATCATTTAAAATTTTGCATCAAGAAGAAGGGGAGTGTGGGGAAGATATGGTGCGTCCAATGTCTGATTGTCTTAACTCACGAAGTACAGCACTCATTGATTCTTCGCCTCACACAAGTCAACGAAAAATGTCAAACATTTAACAAAGTCAGTTTATTTAAAAATAAATAAACATCCATTGCGAATGATAGTTCCTCAGTATTTGAAAAATCATTCCAACACTCCCGGCCTCGATAATCGCCAAGCCTCGGTGTGAAAGAGCCAAATATCATGATCTGATGATTCCATATATACAGTGGAAACATCACAAAAAAAAAACATTTAGGTCCTGAACTCACTGGAGCAGGAACCTGGAATAGGCTAGTTGATACAATGTTACAAGTTCGCTAGCAACATCTTCAGGCCAGACCAAGGGATGATTTGATACAATGTTGCATTTCAATAGCAATAGCTCAAATCAAGACAGATAGAAAGGGGAGGCAGGCGGAGTAGAGAAATGAATGTGAAAGAAAACGGAAATTGTCATCAAGATATTTTCTACAGTTTTATTTGTGGGCTTTGGGCCTATGTATTTTACTAAGTTGACAGTTATGCCCACTGCTGCATCTGAGTTCGGTGCCCAAACTTCTTTAGCTGCCAATGAATCGCAGTGTATGAACGTGTTCATTGAATTTGAACTTTTAGATTTTTACCATTTTACTTCACATGATGATTAACCATGTGACAATGATTTTCAGAAACAAAAGAGCTATTCTTGAAATTAAATTGTTCCACGAAAATGTGCATGTAAAAATAATCATAACTTGCATGAAGATTGGTAGAAATGGTAGGATAAAAATTGTAAGCTTTACCAAACTTGAACCTCAAAAGAATTCCTATGGTCTTTAAACTACTATTACAGCAATTTTTTTTTTTTGAATGTGCTAGCACTTGCACACAGGGGGTCCCGTGAAAGAAATATGCCCCGCTACGGAAATCAAAGGCCTGTCCAACCGATTCATTCTGGCGCTGGGTCTCTTAACGATTACAAGCATACCCATAACATGATGCAGCCACCACTATGCTAGAAAATATGAAGAGTGGTACTCAGTAATGTGTTGTATTGGATTTGTCCCAAACATAACACTTTGTATTCAAGACAAGAAGTGAATCGCGTTGCTACATATTTTGCAGTACTACTTTAGTGTCTTGTTGCAAACAGGATGGATGTTTTGGAATATTTTTTATTCTGTACAGGCTTCCTTTTCACTCTGTCAATTAGGTTAGTACTGTGGAGAAACTACACTGTTGTTGATCCATCCTCACTTCTCCTTTCACAGCCATTAAACTCCAACTGGAATTATGTTTTTAGAAATGTACTACAAATGAAAAGCTGAAATATCTTGGGCCAATAAGTATTCAACCCCTTTGTTATGGCAAGCCTAAATAAGTTTAGGAGTAGAAATGTGTTTTGTGCAGTGACCCCAAAAATATTAATTTAATCCGTTTTTAAATTGACTGTAACACAACATTTTGAGAAAGTCAAAGAGGTGTAGATATACTGAAGGCTCTATATCATCAGATATATGCAGTGGAAAGTATTCCAGACACCTTCACCTTTTGTTACAGCCTTATCCTAAAATTATGCATTTTTTTTATATTTATCAATCTACACACAATACCCCATAACAAACGAAAAAAAAAACAGTTATTAGAAAGTTAAATGTATTGCAAATACAAATGAAATAACTTAATTTAACGAAAGTATTCAGACACTTTGCTATGAGACTCAAAATTAGACTCAAATTACATCTGTTAATGATATCACAGATATTTCACAGCTTGATTAAAGTCACCTAGTAAACTCAATTGATTGGACATGATTTGGAAAGGCACACACACCTGTCTGTTGCTCTGACATGCACTGTCAACTGTGGGACCTGATATAGACAGATGTGTGCTCAAATTTGAGTCTCATAGCAAAGGGGTCTGAATACTTACGTAAATAAGTTATTTCTGTTTTTTATTTGAAATAAATGTGCAACCATTTCTAAAAACCTGTTTTAGCTTTGTCATTATGTGTGTAGATTGACGAGAAACATCTTTATTTAATACAGTTTAGAATAAGGCTGTAACGTAACAAAATATGGAAAAGGGGAAGGGTCTGAATACTTTCCCAATGCACTATTTATTTATTTTGAAGTATTACAATTTTTTTCTTCCACTTTGACAACAGTATTTTGTGTAGATCGTTGGGGGAAAAAAAGAAATTTTAGTTTAGTAATAAAAAAATAAAAACAGTAAAATCACAGGAATTCAGTAAAAAACGTGTTAATTTAGGAAATCTGTTTTCACACTCTCACACACCTGTGTCAATATAATCAAGTTATGAAATTATTGTATTTGAAAATAACATCTTTGTGGTCAATTTGCAGTGTACAAATTATAATTACGTTCCGACCACCCCCCTCCGGCCAAAAAATCGACCCGAGGCTGAATCTAGTTACCTACCCTGCTCTGGAGGCTATCCCTTCCCCTGCAGCTGCCAGCACTTTTACTAATCATCCCTAATGTCATTTTGACAGAAAACTCAGACACTTCCTCCACTCTCACTAAATCCCACAGACCCACCCGCACAGGGAAAGAGCAGGTTGACAGGAGAGCCAGGCAGGCAGCTCTGGAAGCCATTACCACAGTGGACCATGGATGATGTAGTGAGAGAGGAACAGAAAAAGGTGGTGAGGTCTAAAAGCTTGAACACCTGTTCTCACTGGGAAGGAAAATGCAGCTTCTTCTACTACTTAAGTCTATAAAATGTATCAGATTAGTTCACTTTCAGTCCACTGCCAATTTCTTCCACATGTTGTTGATGACAAAAACAATGTGATCCAACTCTACGGCTCTATAGAGTGTTAACAAGAGGAGGAGACTGAATTCCTGACCCTAATATTGACCTAGCCAGGAAATCGAACACACAAATCTACATGGAAAAGCAAATGTACAATCCCCCCAACGGCTGGAGTAGTTTGTTTTAAGCCAGAATGCAGTGTACCATATCTAAAGAATCCCCCTCCCAAAAAACACACAAAAAAACCAGGACAGAGATAGTCTAGAGTAGTGGAGGTGACACTGTGTGACCACTGGTCTGATTAGTCCACAGATGGCTGCTGGGTTTAGCCTGGGCATCACCACAGACAGGTGGTCAGATCCTTAGGAGGTCAAGGGTCAAGTGCTCAATGACAAGAGGGCCAGATGGAAGGACAATGGAACAGAGCTGGGAAATAAGACAGGACCAGAGACTGATGAATGAGCCAATGATATCAAATCTGAGGAAAACAGCAAACTGATCACACATAGCCTACACAAAGATCAACAAATGGCAACAACTCACAGGTTTGTTCCAAACAGGATACTTCTTTAATTCTATGAAGCATGTGTGTTTCATGGTGGATAGATTAACATAAAACAGAGAAAGAAACTATACATTCAGTGCTGATCTGGGATGACTATAGTTTTAACTACGCTTTGGGGAAAGTAACTATTTCTGGGGGAATAGTGGAGTGGTTACTTTGGAGGGACTACAACTATTTGAATATAAAAATACCAACTTTAAAGAATATATTTGAATACAGATCTCAGGAAGTGATACTTTTCTGAAACTATTAGAATGGCTGCCTTCAACTAGGCCTAATGAAAGGGCTGTATCTGGAACTGCATGTTGAAGACAGAAATAGAATGAATAGAACACACAATCTCCTATAGTATTCCAATCTGACGGTCACATTTGATCTACACAATACATTTCTATCTGAACATGTAAACGTCCATTCTCCTGAATGCCTATTGGCCCAGGTATACATAATCAAAACAAACCATTTTATGTTGTAAAGATAAATATAAGTTGTGATGATCGACTACTGTATGACTCTTTCAACATTCCATTGAAAAAGTTGAAAGCTGCAATACATTTTTTAGAAGACCTGACAATACTGCAGAGTAATTCAAAGCTATTTGCAAACAGCAAGTTGGAAGCTTAGCAAAAACAACTTTGATCCCCCTTGTCCATCTGAGGTAACTGCTCTTATTTCAAAACACACACACACAATCTTTAAATGGTGTAGTGTAATAAAACTAGTTACTTTTGGAGCAATGTTTTATTAGCATCTTGTCACATAATACTTTGTTAATTGTATTTGAATTGCATAGAAATAAGATTTTTTTTAAACTACTCTACACAAGAGGAATAGCGATGTGGAATAAAGAATGTGGAATAGCTCCATTATTATGCAATTATGGTAACAGTAATACCAGTGGGGCGGCAGTGTAGCCTAGTGGTTAGAGCATTGGACTAGTAACCGAAGGTTGCAAGTTCAAATCCCTGAGCTGACAAGGTACAAAATCTGTCATTCTGCCCCTGAACAGGCAGTTAACCCACTGTTCCTAGGCCATCATTGAAAATAAGAATTTGTTCTTAACTGACTTGCCTAGTAAAATAAAGGTAAAAAAAAATAAAATTATAAAGCAATTTGCAAAGTTCTATGTAACAAAGGGGAAACACTACACATTAAATGTTACATTTGTAAAGGGTTTATAAAGAGGCTATAATTACATAAAATGTTATTTGATCATTTGTAAATGCCTTATAAAGCATTAATAAACAGTTATATCCCATTGGTCTACATAGTGAAATAACTGGTCAGTGTTTGTCAAAATAGTGAGCCAAAATTTACCTCCAGTTTTTAACAATTTATAAATGCACTTAAATGCTTTTAAGATGAAGCCTTATGTATCATCATGCACCCATATTTTCAATAGTTGCACTATTGAACAAATAGTTGTCCTCTCACTTCTGCGTGTGATGACACACCGATGCCGTGATCAAATTTACATACAGGTTGTTAATCAATCATCATTACGCCTTTCAGATGATATCATCACACACGTATCACTTCTCTGTGATAGTCCCAAGTATGGTAACAGTAATACCAGTGGAGGTGGTATCCTTTCACAACGTTAAATGTTTTGGACTTCATACCCCATATTGACTGAATATGTTTAACAAAAAAAGTGTTGAATCTTCTCTTATGCATTGATGAGTACCCAATACTGCCCATAAGTATGTCTACGCTCTGAGTGAACTCTCAAATCATCTATAAATTATTTACCCATATGTATAAATGGTAAAAGTATATCTTATTTTAGTGACAGACCTACATGTACATATTACCTCGACACCAGTTCCCCCACACATTGACTCTGTACCGGTACCCCGTATATAGCCCTGCTATTGTTATTTAATGCTGCTTTTTAATTATTTGTTATTCTTATCTCTTACTTATTTTTTATTAGGCATTTTCTTAACTTCATTGTTGGTTAAGGGCCTGTAAGTAAGCATTTCACTGTCCAGGTCTACACCGGTTATATTCGGTGCATGTGACAAATAACTAAATAATTATTTGATACCTATAAACATTTATAAATTCAAAAACACCTTATTTTAAGCGACAGACCTATAACCATTTATAATTGAGTTGAACATTGAACTGCTAAAAAAAAAATCCTTTAAAAACAAAGTAAAATACAAGATACTTTATGCCACGCATCCAAAGGTCAGTGGTGTGTATATGGTACAGCATGGGGGAGCTCCGACATGACTAACATACACATATACCCCAGCCTCACAAGACTGAAAAAGCTGTTGTTTAACCTTGTACTTTTTCAGTTGTCTTATAAAGCACAGTCTTTGCTGGGCCTTCTTGATGATGTGGTTGGAGTTGATGTCCCATTTCAGTGAGCCACTGATGTAATTGCCGAGAATTTGAACGAATCTGTCAGGGTTATTGGTTGGTCAGTGATTATGGGGGGGGGCTTGAGGTTCTTTCTTCTCTGTATTGCCATCTCTGTGGTTTTTGAGGAGTTGAGCATGGTCGTTGTCCTTACACAACATCACCACCCGAGCCACTTCAGAGTGGTACTGTTTCTCATTTGCTAGCTATGACAAAATGAAAGGGGTTAGGTAGTTATCACAATTGTGGTTAATACACTAGCTAGTTTGTTGGCGAGCTAGTAAGTTAGTCTTAAAATGGAACCACACATTGCAGAAAACTGTCATGTTGATGTCAGCTGACTAGCTAGCAGGCAGCTAATGTTTGCTAGCTAGCTAAGCTAGCCAGCAAACGTGATCTAGTTAGCTATATCCTTGCCAAATATTATCCTGTGTTAAATCGTATAGCAAAATGTCTATATTCAAAAATACATTTTAGGTTTTACCTAATACTAGGTAGCTAACGTTTCTTGGCTATGGTGATTGAGACAGATGTGCTAGCAAGAACGTTAGCTAGGTGAGCAGAGAACTTAATCAAACAGCAGAATTTCTGTATTCAAAAATTAGAAACAAATTGCATAGAGAATCTCTCTCTCCTCTGTCAACGTGTTTATCTTGTGAACGTTTCTTTCAGCGCAATCTCTTTGTCTGGCCTTCGCACACTTCCCATAGCCAGGTCCATCAAGATTCTTCTCAACCCAATGTCATTGTCTACTCTTCATTCTGTTCCAGGTCGTCTTTATTTCAAGCGGGTTTCATAGATCCGCAGATCTTACAAAGTCGGGAATTTTTCAGAAACCAGTGAACCACACCAATAATATAGCTTGAGATGAAGCCATCATTCCTAGAATAAAAGTGTACCAACGCATCATCATGGGTTTCAAATGGGGGGCAAGATGCATGCAACTCATGGGAGTTGACCATTGGTCTGAAAACCAATTATTTCTGTTCCTGGGACAGAGCAACTATGCACCACACCCAGAAGTGAGAAAATAACTATTATTTAACTGTGCAACCATTGAAAATGCAGTTGCACGATGATACAAATGGGTTCAATATTACACAATTTGTTATAACCAATTTAGTAATGTTTTTACAATGCATTTACAAATGCTTAAATAACCGTAATAATGTAATTACAAACCCTTTACAAATGGAACCCTAGTAAGTGTTCCCGAAGTGGTTGTAAAGTGTTGCTATATTACCTTGTGTCTCACTCATGAAAATATATGTCTACTCTAATGTTGAGGTGATTCCGTGGGTCTCTTCTCACCTCCTGCGTACTCCCTCGCCTCCTTTTAAAAAAAGGTCAAAGATAATTGAGGCGAGACGGCGAAGAGAGTGAATGTGGATGGAAATGCGCTAACTTTATTAGTCAAATGACGTTTACAGGGGTGGACGGACCCCACGCATTTTTTTGTTGTTGTAAAGTGACCAAAACTAATTAGGGCTCACCCCATTTAGTCGATTTTTTTTTTGAGCAGTAGCAAAACAAAAAATTACATAAAAAATAAATAATAATATATGTTTTTTTGGCACGTCTTGATTGACGCCTGTCTTCGTAGACTAATCCAAACATCCACAATGTTTGTTTGGTTCCCGTAATTTCTGTTAATGCATTCCCTATATTATGTATTTTACTGTTGTCATTGTAGGAGTGGACACGTTGTTTGCAGAGTGCACAACCTAGGCTACACTTGTGAGAAACAAGTTTCGGTTTATTTAATTCCATTTACGAGTTGTCAATTTATTCATTGTGTTTTGTTTGTAGCGCTCCTGTCAATGTTGAGTAAGGATTCGCACCTGATTACGCATAGAAGTAGTCCTAGGCCACATGGCCTGCGCGCAAATGTAGGCTTATAAATGTGCCAATTTGGGGATCTCATAGTATGTCTGATTGTCGTAACAATGAGCTGTGGAGCTTCTCAAAGTAATTTTCTCTTCACCTCAAACAGGAAGTAAACAAAGTATTTTTTTCTAATATCCATTACGAATGACAATAGTTCCTTAATGTAGCCTATTTTAAAACATATTTCCAGCTCTCTCCCTTTCCATAACCACTGAGTGAAAGGGGGGGGGTGGTCATGCTCTGATGCCGTGAAAACGTCATAGAATAGGCCT
>NW_027014049.1:0-14507 GCF_036934945.1 Oncorhynchus masou masou | reverse complement strand
TGTTATAATATATGATACATATGGTATCTACGTTGTCTGGGAACCACTGATGATAGCACGGGTGTTATAATATATGATACATATGGTATCTACGTTGTCTGGAAACCACTGATGATAGCACGGGTGTTATAATATATGATACATATGGTATCTACGTTGTCTGGAAACCACTGATGATAGCACGGGGTGTTATAATATATGATACATATGGTATCTACGTTGTCTGGAAACCACTGATGATAGCACGGGTGTTATTTTATATGATACATATGGTATCTACGTTGTCTGGAAACCACTGATGATAGGGGTGTTATTTTTATATGATACACGGGGTGTTATAATATATGATACATATGGTATCTACGTTGTCTGGGAACCACTGATGATAGCACGGGGTGTTATTATATATGATACATATGGTATCTACGTTGTCTGGAACCACTGATGATAGCACGGGTGTTATAATATATGATACATATGGTATCTACGTTGTCTGGGAACCACTGATGATAGCACGGGTGTTATTATATATGATACATATGGTATCTACTGGGAACCACTTGTAGCACGGGGTGTTATTTTATATGATACATATGGTATCTACGTTGTCTGGAAACCACTACTATGATAGCACGGGGTGTTATTTTATATGATACATATGGTATCTACGTTGTCTGGGAACCACTACTATGATAGCACGGGGTGTTATTATATATGATACATATGGTATCTACGTTGTCTGGAAACCACTGATGATAGCACGGGTGTTATTTTATATGATACATATGGTATCTATGTTGTCTGGAAACCACTGATGATAGCTCGGGGTGTTATTTTTATATGATACATATGGTATCTATGTTGTCTGGCAAACACTGATGATAGCTGATGATAGCACGGGGTGTTATAATATATGATACATATGGTATCTACGTTGTCTGGGAACCACTGATGATAGCACGGGGTGTTATAATATATGATACATATGGTATCTACGTTATGTCTGGAAACCACTACTAATAGCACGGGGTGTTATTTTATATGATACATATGGTATCTACGTTGTCTGGAAACCACTGATGATAGCACGGGGTGTTATAATATATGATACACATGGTATCTACGTTGTCTGGAAACCACTGATGATAGCACGGGGTGTTATTTTATATGATACATATGGTATCTATGTTGTCTTGTCTGCACGGGTGTTATTTTATATGATACATATGGTATCTACTGGAAACCACTGATATAGCACGGGGTGTTATTTTATATGATACATATGGTATCTACATTGTCTGGAAACCACTACTAATAGCACATGGTGTTATAATATATGATACATATGGTATCTACGTTGTCTGGGAACCACTGATGATAGCACTGTTATAATATATGATACATATGGTATCTACGTTGTCTGGGAACCACTGATGATAGCACGGGTGTTATAATATATGATACATATGGTATCTACGTTGTCTGGGAATTATATATGATACATATGGTATCACTACCACTGATGATAGCACGGGTGTTATTATATATGATACATATGGTATCTACGTTGTCTGGAAACCACTGATGATAGCACCACTGGGGGGGTGTTATTTTATATGATACATATGGTATCTACGTTGTCTGGGAACCACTACTAATAGCACGGGGTGTTATTATATGATACATATGGTATCTACGTTGTCTGGAAACCACTGATGATAGCACGGGGTGTTATTTTATATGATACATATGGTATCTATGTTGTCTGGAAACCACTGATGATAGCTCGGGGTGTTATTTTTATATGATACATATGGTATCTATGTTGTCTGGAAACCACTGATGATAGCACGGGTGTTATAATATATGATACATATGGTATCTACGTTGCTGGGAACCACTGATGATAGCACGGGGTGTTATAATATATGATACATATGGTATCTACGTTGTCTGGGAACCACTGATGATAGCACGGGTGTTATAATATATGATACATATGGTATCTACGTTGTCTGGGAACCACTGATGATAGCACGGGGTGTTATTTTATATGATACATATGGTATCTACGTTGTCTGGAAACCACTGATGATAGCACGGGGTGTTATTTTATATGATACATATGGTATCTACGTTGTCTGGGAACCACTGATGATAGCACGGGGTGTTATTTTATATGATACATATGGTATCTACGTTGTCTGGAAACCACTGATGATAGCACGGGGTGTTATAATATATGATACATATGGTATCTACGTTGTCTGGAAACCACTGATGATAGCACGGGGTGTTATTTTATATGATACATATGGTATCTACGTTGTCTGGGAACCACTGATGATAGCACGGGGTGTTATATGATATATGGTATCTACAACCACTATGTATCTACGTTGTCTGTCTGGAACCACTACTAATAGCACGGGGTGTTATAATATATGATACACATGGTATCTACGTTGTCTGGAAACCACTGATGATAGCACGGGGTGTTATTTTATATGATACACATGGTATCTACGTTATCTGGGAACCACTACTAATAGCACGGGGTGTTATTATAGATGATACATATGGTATCTACGTTGGGGAACCACTGTTATGTTATTTTATATGATACATATGGTATCTACGTTGTCTGGGAACCACTGATGATAGCACGGGTTGTGTTATTTATATATGATACATATGGTATCTACGTTGTCTGGAAACCACTACTAATAGCACGGGTGTTATTTTATATGATACATATGGTATCTACGTTGTCTGGAAACCACTGATGATAGCACGGGGTGTTATTTTATATGATACATATGGTATCTATGTTGTCTGGAAACCACTGATGATAGCACGGGGTTATTTTATATGATTATGGTATCTATATGATACATATTTTATATGATACATATGGTATCTACATTGTCTGGAAACCACTACTAATAGCACATGGTGTTATAATATATGATACATATGGTATCTACGTTGTCTGGGAACCACTGATGATAGCACGGGGTGTTATAATATATGATACATATGGTATCTACGTTGTCTGGGAACCACTGATGATAGCACGGGGTGTTATAATATATGATACATATGGTATCTACGTTGTCTGGGAACCACTACTAATAGCACGGGGTGTTATTTTATATGATACATATGGTGTCTACGTTGTCTGGAAACCACTGATGATAGCACGGGGTGTTATTTTATATGATACATATGGTATCTACGTTGTCTGGAAACCACTGATGATAGCACGGGTGTTATTTTATATGATACATATGGTATCTACGTTGTCTGGAAACCACTGATGATAGCACGGGGTGTTATTTTATATGATACATATGGTATCTATGTTGTCTGAACCACTGATGATAGCACGGGGTGTTATTTTATATGATACATATGGTATCTACGTTGTCTGGGAACCACTATAATAGCACGGGGTGTTATTTTATATGATACATATGGTATCTACGTTGTCTGGAAACCACTGATGATAGCACGGGGTGTTATTTATATGATACATATGGTATCTACGTTGTCTGGAAACCACTGATGATAGCACGGGTGTTATTTTATATGATACATATGGTATCTATGTTGTCTGGAAACCACTGATGATAGCACGGGGTGTTATAATATATGATACATATGGTATCTACGTTGTCTGGGAACCACTGAATAGCCATAATATATGATACATATGGTATGTTGTCTGGGATATGTTATAATATATGATACATATGGTATCTACGGTCTGGAACCACTGATGTTATTTTATATGATACATATGGTATCTACGTTGTCTGGGAACCACTACTAATAGCACGGGGTGTTATTATACATGATACATATGGTATCTACGTTGTCTGGAAACCACTGATGATAGCACGGGGTGTTATTTTATATGATACATATGGTATCTACGTTGTCTGGGAACCACTACTAATAGCACGGGGTGTTATTATACATGATACATATGGTATCTACGTTGTCTGGAACCACTGATGATAGCACGGGTGTTATTTTATATGATACATATGGTATCTATGTTGTCTGGAAACCACTGATGATATGTTATTTTTATATGATACATATGGTATCTATGTTGTCTATGGTAAACCACTATCTACACTGATGATAGCACGGGTGTTATTTTATATGATACATATGGTATCTACGTTGTCTGGGAACCACTACTAATAGCACGGGGTGTTATTATACATGATACATATGGTATCTACGTTGTCTGGAACCACTGATGATAGCACGGGGTGTTATTTTATATGATACATATGGTATCTATGTTGTCTGGAAACCACTGATGATAGCACGGGTGTTATTTTATATGATACATATGGTATCTATGTTGTCTGGCAACCACTGATGATAGCACGGGTGTTATAATATATGATACATATGGTATCTACGTTGTCTGGGAACCACTGATGATAGCACGGGTGTTATAATATATGATACATATGGTATCTACGTTGTCTGGAAACCACTACTAATAGCACGGGGTGTTATTTTATATGATACATATGGTATCTACGTTGTCTAAACCACTGATGATAGCACGGGTGTTATAATATATGATACATATGGTATCTACGTTGTCTGGAAACCACTGATGATAGCACGGGGTGTTATTTTATATGATATTATACATGATATATGGTATCTACGTTGTCTGGAAACCACTGATGATAGCACGGGTGTTATTTTATATGATACATATGGTATCTACGTTGTCTGGGAACCACTGAAACCACTATGATAGTGTTATAATATATGATACATATGGTATCTACGTTGTCTGGAAACCACTGATGATAGCACGGGGTGTTATTTTATATGATACATATGGTATCTACGTTGTCTGGGAACCACTACTAATAGCACGGGGTGTTATTATATATGATACATATGGTATCTACTACTTGTCTGGAAGCCACTTGATGATAGAACGGGGTGTTATTTTATATGATACATATGGTATCTATGTTGTCTGGGAACCACTGATGATAGCACGGGGTGTTATTTTATATGATACATATGGTATCTATGTTGTCTGGCAACCACTGATGATAGCACGGGGTGTTATAATATATGATACATATGGTGTCTACGTTGTCTGGGAACCACTGATGATACATATGCATATGGTGTTATAATATATGATACATATGGTGTCTACGGTCTGGAAACCACTACTAATAGCACGGGTGTTATTTTATATGATACATATGGTATCTATTGTCTGGAAACCACTGATGATAGCACGGGGTGTTATTTTATATGATACATATGGTATCTTTGTCTGGAAACCACTGATGATAGCACGGGGTGTTATTTTATATGATACATATGGTATCTATGCGTTGTCTGGGAACCACTACTAATAGCACGGGGTGTTATTTTATATGATACATATGGTATCTATGTTGTCTGGAAACCACTGATGATAGCACGGGGTGTTATTTTATATGATACATATGGTATCTACATTGTCTGGAAACCACTACTAATAGCACATGGTGTTATAATATATGATACATATGGTATCTACGTTGTCTGGGAACCACTGATGATAGCACGGGGTGTTATAATATATGATACATATGGTATCTACGTTGTCTGGGAACCACTGATGATAGCACGGGGTGTTATAATATATGATACATATGGTATCTACGTTGTCTGGGAACCACTACTAATAGCACGGGGTGTTATTATACATGATACATATGGTATCTACGTTGTCTGGAAACCACTGATGATAGCACGGGGTGTTATTTTATATGATACATATGGTATCTACGTTGTCTGGGAACCACTACTAATAGCACGGGGTGTTATTATATATGATACATATGGTATCTACGTTGTCTGGAAGCCACTGATGATAGCACGGGGTGTTATTTTATATGATACATATGGTATCTATGTTGTCTGGAAACCACTGATGATAGCTCGGGGTGTTATTTTTATATGATACATATGGTATCTATGTTGTCTGGAAACCACTACTAATAGCACGGGGTGTTATTTTATATGATACATATGGTATCTACGTTATCTGGGAACCACTGATGATAGCACGGGGTGTTATTTTATATGATACATATGGTATCTACGTTGTCTGGGAACCACTGATGATAGCATGGGGTGTTATTTTATATGATACATATGGTATCTATGTTGTCTGGGAACCACTGATAATAGCACGGGGTGTTATAATATATGATTATGGTATCTACATTGTCTGGGAACCACTATGATAGGTGTTATTATATATACATATGGTATCTACGTTGTCTGGAAACCACTGATGATAGCACGGGGTGTTATTTTATATGATACATATGGTATCTACGTTGTCTGGGAACCACTACTAATAGCACGGGGTGTTATTATACATGATACATATGGTATCTACGTTGTCTGGAAACCACTGATGATAGCACGGGGTGTTATTTTATATGATACATATGGTATCTACGTTGTCTGGGAACCACTACTAATAGCACGGGGTGTTATTATACATGATACATATGGTATCTACGTTGTCTGGAAGCCACTGATGATAGCACGGGGTGTTATTTTATATGATACATATGGTATCTATGTTGTCTGGAAACCACTGATGATAGCTCGGGGTGTTATTTTTATATGATACATATGGTATCTATGTTGTCTGGCAACCACTGATGATAGCACGGGGTGTTATAATATATGATACATATGGTGTCTACGTTGTCTGGGAACCACTGATGATAGCACGGGGTGTTATAATATATGATACATATGGTGTCTACGTTGTCTGGAAACCACTACTAATAGCACGGGGTGTTATTTTATATGATACATATGGTATCTACGTTGTCTGGAAACCACTGATGATAGCACGGGGTGTTATAATATATGATACATATGGTATCTACGTTGTCTGGAAACCACTGATGATAGCACGGGGTGTTATTTTATATGATACATATGGTATATATGCTGTCTGGGAACCACTACTAATAGCAATTTTATATGATACATATGGTATCTATGTTGTCTGGAAACCACTGATGATAGCACGGGGTGTTATTTTATATGATACATATGGTTTCTACATTGTCTGGAAACCACTACTAATAGCACATGGTGTTATAATATATGATAAATATGGTATCTACGTTGTCTGGGAACCACTGATGATAGCACGGGGTGTTATAATATATGATACATATGGTATCTACGTTGTCTGGGAACCACTGTTGATAGCACGGGGTGTTATAATATATGATACATATGGTATCTACGATGTCTGGGAACCACTACTAATAGCACGGGGTGTTATTATACATGATACATATGGTATCTACGTTGTCTGGAAACCACTGATGATAGCACGGGGTGTTATTTTATATGATACATATGGTATCTACGTTGTCTGGGAACCACTACTAATAGCACGGGGTGTTATTATACATGATACATATGGTATCTACGTTGTCTGGAAGCCACTGATGATAGCACGGGGTGTTATTTTATATGATACATATGGTATCTATGTTGTCTGGAAACCACTGATGATAGCTCGGGGTGTTATTTTTATATGATACATATGGTATCTATGTTGTCTGGAAACCACTACTAATAGCACGGGGTGTTATTTTATATGATACATATGGTATCTACGTTATCTGGGAACCACTACTAATAGCACGGGGTGTTATTATACATGATACATATGGTATCTACGTTGTCTGGAAGCCACTGATGATAGAACGGGGTGTTATTTTATATGATACATATGGTATCTATGTTGTCTGGAAACCACTGATGATAGCTCGGGGTGTTATTTTTATATGATACATATGGTATCTATGTTGTCTGGCAACCACTGATGATAGCACGGGGTGTTATAATATATGATACATATGGTGTCTACGTTGTCTGGGAACCACTGATGATAGCACGGGGTGTTATAATATATGATACATATGGTGTCTACGTTGTCTGGAAACCACTACTAATAGCACGGGTGTTATTTTATATGATACATATGGTATCTACGTGTCTGGAAACCACTGATGATAGCACGGGGTGTTATAATATATGATACATATGGTATCTACGTTGTCTGGAAACCACTGATGATAGCACGGGGTGTTATTTTATATGATACATATGGTATCTATGTTGTCTGGAAACCACTGATGATAGCACGGGGTGTTATTTTATATGATACATATGGTTTCTACATTGTCTGGAAACCACTACTAATAGCACATGGTGTTATAATATATGATACATATGGTATCTACGTTGTCTGGGAACCACTGATGATAGCACGGGGTGTTATAATATATGATACATATGGTATCTACGTTGTCTGGGAACCACTGATGATAGCACGGGGTGTTATAATATATGATACATATGGTATCTACGTTGTCTGGGAACCACTACTAATAGCACGGGGTGTTATTATACATGATACATATGGTATCTACGTTGTCTGGAAACCACTGATACATATGGTATATGCTGGACCACTGATGATAGGGTGTTATTTTATATGATACATATGGTATCTATGTTGTCTGGGAACCACTACTAATAGCACGGGGTGTTATTATACATGATACATATGGTATCTACGTTGTCTGGAAACCACTGATGATAGCACGGGGTGTTATTTTATATGATACATATGGTATCTACGTTGTCTGGAAACCACTGATGATAGCACGGGGTGTTATTTTATATGATACATATGGTATCTATGTTGTCTGGGAACCACTACTAATAGATACACGGGTGTTATTTTATATGATACATATGGTATCTACGTTATCTGGGAACCACTGATGATAGCATATGGTATCGGGGTGTTATTTTTTATATGATACATATGGTATCTACGTTGTCTGGGAACCACTGATGATAGCATGGGGTGTTATTTTATATGATACATATGGTATCTACGTTGTCTGGAAACCACTGATGATAGCACGGGGTGTTATAATATATGATACACATGGTGTCTACGTTGTCTGGGAACCACTGATGATAGCACGGGGTGTTATAATATATGATACATATGGTGTCTACGTTGTCTGGAAACCACTACTAATAGCACGGGGTGTTATTTTATATGATACATATGGTATCTACGTTGTCTGGAAACCACTGATGATAGCACGGGGTGTTATAATTTTATATGATACATATGGTATCTACGTTGTCTGGAAACCACTGATGATAGCACGGGGTGTTATTTTATATGATACATATGGTATATATGCTGTCTGGGAACCACTACTAATAGCACGGGGTGTTATTTTATATGATACATATGGTATCTATGTTGTCTGGAAACCACTGATGATAGCACGGGGTGTTATTTTATATGATACATATGGTTTCTACATTGTCTGGAAACCACTACTAATAGCACATGGTGTTATAATATATGATACATATGGTATCTACGTTGTCTGGAACCACTGATGATAGCACGGGGTGTTATAATATATGATACATATGGTATCTACGTTGTCTGGGAACCACTGATGATAGCACGGGGTGTTATAATATATGATACATATGGTATCTACGTTGTCTGGGAACCACTACTAATAGCACGGGGTGTTATTATACATGATACATATGGTATCTACGTTGTCTGGAAACCACTGATGATAGCACGGGGTGTTATTTTATATGATACATATGGTATCTACGTTGTCTGGGAACCACTACTAATAGCACGGGGTGTTATTATACATGATACATATGGTATCTACGTTGTCTGGAAGCCACTGATGATAGCACGGGGTGTTATTTTATATGATACATATGGTATCTATGTTGTCTGGAAACCACTGATGATAGCTTTTTTATATGATACATATGGTATCTATGTTGTCTGGAAACCACTACTAATAGCACGGGGTGTTATTTTATATGATACATATGGTATCTACGTTATCTGGGAACCACTACTAATAGCACGGGGTGTTATTATACATGATACATATGGTATCTACGTTGTCTGGAAACCACTGATGATAGAACGGGGTGTTATTTTATATGATACATATGGTATCTATGTTGTCTGGAAACCACTGATGATAGCTCGGGGTGTTATTTTTATATGATACATATGGTATCTATGTTGTCTGGAAACCACTGATGATAGCACGGGGTGTTATAATATATGATACATATGGTGTCTACGTTGTCTGGGAACCACTGATGATAGCACGGGGTGTTATAATATATGATACATATGGTGTCTACGTTGTCTGGAAACCACTACTAATAGCACGGGGTGTTATTTTATATGATACATATGGTATCTACGTTGTCTGGAAACCACTGATGATAGCACGGGGTGTTATAATATATGATACATATGGTATCTACGTTGTCTGGAAACCACTGATGATAGCATGTTATTTTATATGATACATATGGTATCTATGTTGTCTGGAAACTACACTGTTATTTTATATGATACATATGGTATCTATGTTGTCTGGGATGATGTGTTATTTTATATGATACATATGGTATCTACGTTGTCTGGAAACCACTACTAATAGCACATGGTGTTATAATATATGATACATATGGTATCTACGTTGTCTGGGAACCACTGATGATAGCACGGGTTATAATATATGATTATGGTATCTACGTTGTCTGGGAACCACTATATGATACATATGGTATCTACGTTGTCTGGGAACCACTACTAATAGCACGGGGTGTTATTATACATGATACATATGGTATCTACGTTGTCTGGAAACCACTGATGATAGCACATATGGTGTGATAGATACATATGGTATCTACGTTGTCTGGGAACCACTACTAATAGCACGGGGTGTTATTATATATGATACATATGGTATCTACGTTGTCTGGAAGCCACTGATGATAGCACGGGTGTTATTTTATATGATACATATGGTATCTATGTTGTCTGGAAACCACTACTGATATATGCACGGGTGTTATTTTTATATGATACATATGGTATCTATGTTGTCTGGAAACCACTGATGATAGCACGGGGTGTTATTTTATATGATACATATGGTATCTATGTTGTCTGGGAACCACTGATGATAGCACGGGGTGTTATTATATGATACATATGGTATCTAACCACTGATGATAGTTGTCTGGAAACCACTGATGATAGCACGGGGTGTTATTTTATATGATACATATGGTATCTACGTTGTCTGGAAACCACTGATGATAGCACGGGGTGTTATAATATATGATACATATGGTATCTACGTTGTCTGGAAACCACTGATGATAGCACGGGGTGTTATTTTATATGATACATATGGTATATATGCTGTCTGGGAACCACTACTAATAGCACGGGGTGTTATTTTATATGATACATATGGTATCTATGTTGTCTGGAAACCACTGATGATAGCACGGGGTGTTATTTTATATGATACATATGGTTTCTACATTGTCTGGAAACCACTACTAATAGCACATGGTGTTATAATATATGATACATATGGTATCTACGTTGTCTGGGAACCACTGATGATAGCACGGGGTGTTATAATATATGATACATATGGTATCTACGTTGTCTGGGAACCACTGATGATAGCACGGGGTGTTATAATATATGATACATATGGTATCTACGTTGTCTGGGAACCACTACTAATAGCACAGGGTGTTATTTTATATGATACATATGGTGTCTACGTTGTCTGGAAACCACTGATGATAGCACGGGGTGTTATTATACATGATACATATGGTATCTATGTTGTCTGGGAACCACTACTAATAGCACGGGGTGTTATTATACATGATACATATGGTATCTATGTTATTTTATATGATACATATGGTATCTATGTTGTCTGGAAACCACTGATGATAGCTCGGGTGTTATTTTTATATGATACATATGGTATCTATGTTGTCTGGAAACCACTACTATATAGCACGGGGTGTTATTAATATATGATACATATGGTATCTACGTTGTCTGGAAACCACTGATGATAGCACGGGGTGTTATTTTATATGATACATATGGTATCTACGTTGTCTGGAAACCACTGATGATAGCACGGGTGTTATTTTATATGATACATATGGTATCTACGTTGTCTGGGAACCACTACTAATAGCACGGGGTGTTATTTTATATGATACATATGATACATGTCTGGAAGCCACTGATGATAGTGTTATCTATATGATACATATGGTTGTCTGGAAACCACTGATGATAGCACGGGGTGTTATTTTATATGATACATATGGTATCTATGTTGTCTGGAAACCACTACTAATAGCATTTTATATGATACGGGGTGTTATTATATATGATACATATGGTATCTACGTTGTCTGGAAACCACTGATGATAGCACGGGGTGTTATTTTATATGATACATATGGTATCTACGTTGTCTGGGAACCACTACTAATAGCACGGGGTGTTATTATATATGATACATATGGTATCTACGTTGTCTGGAAACCACTGATGATAGCACGGGGTGTTATTTTATATGATACATATGGTATCTATGGTATCTGTTGTCTGGGAACCACTACTAATAGCACATGGTGTTTATAATATATGATACATATGGTATCTACGTTGTCTGGAAACCACTGATGATAGCACGGGGTGTTATAATATATGATACATATGGTATCTATGTTGTCTGGAAACCACTGATGATAGCACGGGGTGTTATTTTATATGATACATATGGTATCTTGTCTGTGATGTAGCTGTTATTTTATATGAACCATGGTATTCTACTAATAGCACGGGTGTTATTATAGCACGGGGTGTTATAATATATGATGATACATATGGTATCTACGTTGTCTGGGAACCACTGATGATAGCACGGGGTGTTATTTTATATGATACATATGGTATCTACGTTGTCTGGAAACCACTGATGATAGCACGGGGTGTTATTTTATATGATACATATGGTATCTATGTTGTCTGGGAACCACTGATGATAGCACGGGGTGTTATAATATATGATACATATGGTATCTACGTTGTCTGGAAACCACTGATGATAGCACGGGGTGTTATTTTATATGATACATATGGTATCTATGTTGTCTGGAAACCACTGATGATAGCACGGGGTGTTATTTTATATGATACATATGGTATCTACGTTGTCTGGAAACCACTGATGATAGCACGGGGTGTTATAATATATGATACATATGGTATCTACATTGTCTGGGAACCACTACTAATAGCACGGGTGTTATTTTATATGATACATATGGTATCTACGTTGTCTGGAAACCACTGAACCACTGTTATTTTATATGATACATATGGTTTCTACATCTTGTCTGGAAACCACTACTAATAGCACATGGTGTTATAATATATGATACATATGGTATCTAGCACGGGTGATGATAGCACGTGTTATAATATATGATACATATGGTATCTACGTTGTCTGGAACCACTGATGATAGCACGGGTGTTATAATATATGATACATATGGTATCTACGTTGTCTGGGAACCACTACTAATAGCACGGGGTTATTATTATATGATACATATGGTATCTACGTTGTCTGGGAACCACTGATGATAGCACGGGGTGTTATTATATGATACATATGGTATCTACGTTGTCTGGAAACCACTGATGATAGCACGGGGTGTTATTTTATATGATACATATGGTATCTATGTTGTCTGGGAACCACTACTAATAGCACGGGGTGTTATTTTATATGATACATATGGTATCTATGTTGTCTGGAAACCACTGATGATAGCACGGGGTGTTATTTTATATGATACATATGGTATCTATGTTGTCTGGAAACCACTGATGATAGCATATGGTATCGGGGAAACCACTGTTATTTTATATGATACATATGGTATCTACGTTGTCTGGAAACCACTGATGATAGCACGGGGTGTTATTTTATATGATACATATGGTATCTACGTTGTCTGGAAACCACTGATGATAGCACGGGGTGTTATTTTATATGATACATATGGTATCTACGTTGTCTGGGAACCACTACTAATAGCACGGGGTGTTATTATACATGATACATATGGTATCTACGTTGTCTGGAAACCACTGATGATAGCACGGGGTGTTATTTTATATGATACATATGGTATCTACGTTGTCTGGGAACCACTACTAATAGCACGGGGTGTTATTTTATATGATACATATGGTATCTATGTTGTCTGGAAACCACTGATGATAGCACGGGGTGTTATTTTATATGATACATATGGTATCTACATTGTCTGGAAACCACTGATGATAGCACATGGTGTTATTTTATATGATACATATGGTATCTGTTATAATATATGATACATATGTATGTTGTCTGGGAACCACTGATGATAGCACGGGTGTTATAATATATGATACATATGGTATCTACGTT